>NC_057807.1:133949294-134112036 GCF_018294505.1 Triticum aestivum
ATCGGGGCTCGGGGTGGCTGCGGGCTCCGGCGGCGGCGGCGGGTGGCGGGTGGTGGTGGGTGGTGGTGTGGCGGCGGGGGCGACGGCATACATAGGGGGCGGGGCGGGGCGGCTTGGGGAAGGGGGCGCCCGGGGGTGGAGTCCGGCTCAGACTCGCCCTCGGCGTCCGTGCCAAGCACGGCGACGGCGTGGGGAAGGCGGCGGCGCGGGCCTGGGCCGGCCTGCTCGGCTGGGCCTTCGGCCCAGTCGGGCGTGAGGTGATTTTTTTTAAAACATTTCGCTGAAAGAAAAATTCCTAGAAAAATAAATAAAAATCTAAAAATTCCAAAACAAGTTTTCTCCATCTAAATAAAATATTTAGAACAAGATGAACTTTTCTTGGCTCCTAAAATGCAATTTTAAATCATGCAACATTTTTCTAGGAGCAATAAAATCCCGAATAAACTCAAATAAAAATCCAAAAATGATTTTAACATTTTTCCTTCGATATTCCAATGATTTTGGAGAAGTCATATTATCTCCCCTCATTTATTATTTTTAAATGAAATATTTTTCCGGAGAGAAAATAATTAAAATCAATCCTCGTCTTCAATATTTGATAGAAATTTCGAATATGAAAATTAGAAAATCCCCAACTCTCTCCGAGGGTCCTTGAGTTGCTTAGGATTTCGAGGATTTCAAACGAAAAATCAATATAATATGATATGCATGGATGATCTATGTATAACATGCCAAATTGGAAATTTGGGATGTTGCAATTTGCTCATCAAAACTTGGGAGGCTAAAAATATCATCTTCATTAAATATAGGATCCCCAAGCTTGGGACAAACATTAATTGCAGCAAATATATTCTCAAACATGTCATTCTCATCAAACATAGCATTCCCAAGCTTGGGCCTTTTCAAATCATAAGCATAATCACTCTCATCATTAATAGTATGGATAGCACCAATAGTATAGAAATTATCATCATCACAATGAGTAATAGGAGCAACATCATTTTGGAGGGATACCTTTCTACCTTTGTTTCTCCGTCTTTTATTTTTCTTTTTCACATTATCTGTGGGTTTAACCCTCTTTTTTGAGCTCCTTATTAATGAGATTGGTTGAATAGAAAGCTCCTCCTCGTTACCTGATTCATCGTAAGAAATAATAGGAGGATATTGGGAAGTCTCTTCCCTTTCATTAGTATTCTCTTCATATTCTATTTGTTTTTTCTTTAGGAAATTGGATATATAAGGATTTTCAATGCAATTCACCGCACAATAGATATAAATTTCCTCTAGATTAAAATCAAGAACTTTATCAAGGACAAACTCTGGAAGATTCTTAGTTAAACGTTTCATTTCTTCATAACCCATAAGCAAACTAAGTTCATTATGATGTGCAAGGGAAATCAAGTCATCACAATTTTTGGACACGATTCGATCATGAAACAATTTGCATTTGCTATTTAAATGATCACGTTCATTGCAAAGTTCACAAGGATGGCAAAGAAATTTTAAATTTTCAGCACAAACTTCTAGCCTCTCTTGCAACCATTTAGTTTCTAAATACTTATGCCTCTTGCAAAATCTATCTTCCCTATTTGGTGTGTACTTGCAAACTCTATGCACTCCACAAAAGTTGACATGCTTATAAGAGACATTTTCATCATGATAAGTGCAATCATCATTAGTACTATGGATATTCAAAGAGTTCATACTAACAACATTGCAATCATGCTCATCATTCAAAGATTTAGTGCCAAACATTTTATAGACTTCTTCTTCTAGCACTTGAGCACAATTTTCCTTTCCATCATTCTCACGAAAGATATTAAAAAGATGAAGCGTATGAGGCAAACTCAATTCCATTTTTTTGTAGTTTTATTTTATAAACTAAACTAGTGATCAAACAAGAAAAAAAAGGTTTGATTGCAAGATCTAAAGATATACCTTCAAGCACTCACCTCCCCGGCAACGGTGCCAGAAAAGAGCTTGATGTCTACTACGCAACCTTCTCCTTGTAGACGTTGTTGGGCCTCAAAGTGCAGAGGTTTGTAGGACAGTAGCAAATTTCCCTCAAGTGGATGACCTAAGGTTTATCAATCCGTGGGAGGTGTAGGATGAAGATGGTCTCTCTCAAACAACCCTGCAACCAAATAACAAAGAGTCTCTTGTGTCCCCAACACACCCAATACAATGGAAAAATGTATAGGTGCACTAGTTCGGCGAAGAGATGGTGATACAAGTGCAATATGGATGGTAGATATGAGTATTTGTAGTCTGAAAATATAAAAACAGCAAGTTAACAAGTGGTAAAAGTGAGCGTAAACGGTATTGCAATGTTAGGAAACAAGGCCTAAGGTTCATATTTTCACTAGTGCAAGTTCTCTCAACAATAATAACATAACTGGATCATATAACTATCCCTCAACATGCAGCAAAGAGTCACTCCAAAGTCACTAATAGCGGAAAACAAACGAAGAGATTATTGTAGGGTACGAAACCACCTCAAAGTTATCCTTTCTGATCGATCTATTCAAGAGTCCGTAGTAAAATAACATGAAGCTATTCTTTCCGTTCGATCTATCATAGAGTTCTTACTAGAATAGCACCTTAAGACACAAATCAACCAAAACCCTAATGTCACCTAGATACTCCAATGTCACCTCAAGTATCCGTGGGCATGATTATACGATATGCATCACACAATCTCAGATTCATCTATTCAACCAACACAAAGTACTTCAAAGAGCGCCCCAAAGTTTCTACCGAAGAGTCAAGACGAAAACGTGTGCCAACCCCTAGGCATAAGTTCACAAGGTCACTGAACCCGCAAGTTGATCACCAAAACGTACATCAAGTAGATCACGTGAATATCCCATTGTCACCACAGATAAGCACATGCAAGACATACATCAAGTGTTCTCAAATCCTTAAAGACTCAATCCGGTAAGATAACTTCAAAGGGAAAACTCAATCTATTACAAGAGAGTAGATGGGGAGAAACATCATAAGATCCAACTATAAATAGCAAAGCTCGCGGTACATCAAGATCGTGCCAAATCAAGAACACGAGAGAGAGA
Source organism: Triticum aestivum (assembly GCF_018294505.1). Lineage (NCBI taxonomy): Eukaryota > Viridiplantae > Streptophyta > Magnoliopsida > Poales > Poaceae > Triticum > Triticum aestivum. The sequence goes on from NC_057807.1 coordinate 133,952,366, forward strand.
GAGAGAGATCAAACACATAGCTACTGGTACATACCCTCAGCCCCGAGGGTTAACTACTCCCTCCTCGTCATGGAGATCGCCAGGATGATGAAGATGGCCACCGGTGAGGGATCACCCCTCCGGCAGGGTGCCGGAACAGGGTCCCAATTGGTTTTTGGTGGCTACAGAGGCTTGCGGTGGCGGAACTCCCGATCTATGGTTCTCCTCGATGTTTTTGGGGTATATGGATATATATAGGTGAAAGAAGTCGGTCAGGAGAGCCACGAGGGGCCCACGAGGGTGGAGGGCGCACCCACCCCCCTAGGGTGCGCCCTGCACCCTCATGGCCGCCTCGGCTGCTTCTTGACGTCCACTCCAAGTCTCCTGGATTGCGTTTGTTCCAAAAAGATCTCTTCCGAAGGTTTCATTCCGTTTGGACTCTGTTTGATATTCCTTTTCTTCGAAATACTGAAATAAGGCAAAAAATAACAATTTGGGCTGGGCCTCTGGTTAGTAGGTTAGTCCCAAAAATGATATAAAAGTGTATAGTAAAGCCCATAAACATCCAAAACGGGTAACATAATAGCATGGAACAATCAAAAATTATAGATACGTTGGAGACGTATCAATCACGCATATAAGCGATCAAAGAACTCAAATAACTTTCATGGATATAAAAAGATATAACTGATCATAAACTCGAAGTTCATCGGATCCCAACAAACACACCGTAAAAAGGATTTACATCATATGGGTCTCCAAGAGATCATTGTATTGATAATCAAGAGAGAGGGAGGAAACCATATAGCTACTAAGTACGGACCCGAAGGTCTACAAAGAACTACTCACGCATCATCGGAGAGGCACCAATGGAAGTGGTGAACCCCTCCGTGATGGTATCTAGATTGGATCTCGGTGTTCTGGACTCTGTGGCGGTTGGATGAAAAATTCATTGACTCCTCTAGGGTTTCTGGAATATTGGGGTATTTATAGAGCAAAGAGTCGGTCCAGGGGGCACCTGAGGTGGGCACAAACCACCTAGGCGCGCATGGGCCTCCTAGCGCGCCTAGGTGGGTTGTCCCCTACTCGGGACTCCCCCAAGGTGCAACCAGGGCCCGGTGTGTTCCTTCTGGACCATAAAAAATCATCGTAAATTGGCGTGGTATTTGGACCCCTTCTGATATTGATTTCCTGCGATGTAAAAAACATGCAGAAAACAGCAACTGGCACTTGGCACTATGTCAATAGGTTAGTACCAAAAAATGATATAAAATATCTATATAATGATTATAAAACATCCAAGATAGATAATAAAACAACACGGAATAGTCAAAAATTATAGATACGTTGGAGACGTATCAGCATCCCCAAGCTTAACTCCTGCTCGTCCTCGAGTAGGTTAGTGATAAAATAGTATTTTTGATGTGGAGTGTTGTTTATCATGTCATATCATATTCTTTTCTTCATAGCATGGACATTTGGACTTTTATGTGATTCAAAGCAATAGTCTAGTTTTGACATAATAATTTAGATACCCAAGCATATCAACAAGCAACCATGTCTTTCAAAATATCAATGCTAAAACAAGTTATCTGTAGCCCATCATGCTCAAACATTGATCCATTCATCAAACACACTCGTATATTAGCTACACCCAATACTTAAGTATGATCATATTGTCCCCTAGTTGGTGCTTTTATAAGAGAGGATGGAGACTCAATTTCAAAAATAAAAATTGCATAAAGTAAAAGAAAGGCCCTTCGCACAGGGAAGTAGGGATTTGTAGAGGTGCCAGAGCTCAAAGTGAAAAAATAGAGATAGATTTTTTTGGGAGGTGTATCCATCCCACCAACGAAAACGACTTGGAGCATCCCAACACTTTCCATGCTAGATATATCATAGGCGGTTCTCAAACAAAAAAATAAAGTTTATTCCTTTTTCCACCATAACTTTCACTTTCCATGGCTAGTCGTATCCACGGGTGCCCTCCATACCAACACTTCCCAAGGAATTTATTATTTGACAACATAAAGTAAATTCATTTTTGTATTTTGGGACTGGGCATCCCTAAAACCTTTGCCTTACTCTCATGCAATGACAAGTGAACAAACACTCATCGTGAGAATAACACATCTAGCATGGAAAATATTAGCTACCCGTTACCGTTCCACGTTCGAAACAAACACACAAAAGAGAAGTTCATTTTGAAAATTAGAGATGGCACATGCAAACTTGCTTAGAACGGCAAAAGAATACCACATATAGATAGATATAGTGGACTCTTGTGGCAAAACTGGTTTAAAGGATTTTGGATGCACAAGTAGAGGTCATACTTGGTGCAAAATGAAGGCTAGCAAAAAGATTGAGAAGTGAGCAACCAAGAAACAAATAATCTCATAAGCAAGCATTAAGCATAGTTAACACCGAATAATGCACCACAAGTAGGATATAATTTTCATTGCATGATTATTGACTTTCATGCATGCGTAGGGAATCACAAACCTTAACACCAATATTCTTACTAGAGCACAATTATTCACCAACATGACTCACATATCACATCATCATATCTCAAAACTATTACTAAGAATCAAGTTTATTTTGTCCAATGATATTTATGACATATATATATATATAATTTTTATTTCTTTATCCTTCTTGGATATCTATCACTTTGGGACTAATTTTCATTTGTTGCTTTTCATAAGCTCAAACAAATATAAGTGAAGATCATGAGCATAACATATTTTATTTCTCTCAAAATAATTTAAGTGAAGCAGGAGAGAATTTCTTCAAAATTTTACTAACTCTCAAATAAATCTAAGTGAATCAAGAGAGCATTTCTTCAAAAAATACTAAGCACACCGTGCTCAAAAAGATATAAGTGAAGCACTAGAGCAAGTCCATTGCACATAAAAATTTAAGTGAAGCATGGGGAGCAATTCTAACAAGTCATGACATAATTTTGGCTCTCTCAAATAGGTGTGTCCAGCAAGGATTGATGACTTAAAACACAAAATAAAACAAGCAAAGACACATATCATACAAGACACTCCAAGCAAAACACATATCATGTGACGACTAAAAATATAGTCTCGAGTAAAATACCGATGGTCGTTAGAAGAAAGAGGGGATGTCACTCGGGGGGCATCCCCAAGATTAGTTGGTTGCTCACTCTTGGATAATAGCTTGGGATATCGGGTCATCCCCAAGCTTAGGCTCTTATATCCTTTTTTCATCCATCGTAAGATAACCCAAAACTTGAAAACTTCAATCACACAAAACTCAACAAAACCCTTGTGAGATCCGTTAGTAAAAGAAAGCAAACCACTACTATTGAAAGTGCTAGTATTCGACTAGAGTGGGGGGGGGGGGGTGAATAGGCGATTTCGATGAAAGTCTTCAAAACATGGGTGCTTTGAAGACAAACAATAGAAATGAACCTATTGATATGTGATACGTCCATTTTGCATCATGCTTTGTTATTGATATTTATTGCATTATGGGCTATTATTACACATTATGTCACAATACTTATGCCTTTTCTCTCTTATTTTACAAGGTTTACATGAAGAGGGAGAATGCCGGCAACTGGAATTCTGGGCTGGAAAAGGAGCAAATATTACAGACCTATTCTGCACAACTCCAAAAGTCGTGGAACTTCCCGGAGGCACATTTTGGAATTAATAAAAAAATACTGGCGAAAGAACCAACCAGAGGAGGCCCACACCCTGGCCACGAGGGTGGGGGGCTCGCCCCCTGTCTCGTGGGCCCCTTGGCAGGCCTCCGGTGCCCATCTTTTGCTATATGAAGTCTTTCGCCCCGGAAAAAATCAGAAGGAAGCTTTCGGGACGAAGCGCCGCCGTCTCGAGGCGGAACCTTGGCGGAACCAATCTAGGGCTCCGGCAGAGCTGTTCTGTCGGGGAAACATCCCTTCGGGAGGGGGAAATCGTCACCATCGATCCTCTCATCGGGAGGGGGTCAATCTCTGATGACCCACAAGTGTAGGGGATCTAGCGTAGTCCTTTCAATAAGTAAGAGTGTCGAACCCAATGAGGAGCAGAAGGAAATGATAAGCGGTTTTCAGTAAGGTTTTCTCTGCAAGCACTGAAATTGTAGGTAATAGATAGTTTTGTGATAAGATAAATAGTAACGAGCAAAAAGTAAATAAAGTAAATAAAGTGCAGCAAGGTGGCCCAATCCTTTATGTAGCATAGCCTGGACAAATTCTAATAATGAAGAAGGAGCTCCCGAGGACACATTGGGAATCATCGTCAAGCTAGTTTTCATCACGTTCATAAGATTCACGTTCGGTACTTTGATAATTTGATATGTGGGTGGACCGGTACTTGGGTACTGCTCTAACTTGGACAAGCATCCCACTTATGATTAACCCCTATTGCAAGCATCCGCAACTACAAAAAGGAGTATTAAGGTAAACCTAACCACAACATTAAACATATGGGTCCATATCAACCCCTAACGAAGCAACGCATAAACTAGGGTTTAAGCTTCTGTCACTCTAGCAACCCATCATCTACTTATTACTTCCCCATGCCTTCCTCTAGGCCCAAATAATGGTGAAGTGTCATGTAGTCAACGTTCACATGACACCACTAGAGGAAAAGACAACATACATCTCATCAAAATATCGAACGAATACCAAGTTCACATGACTACTAATAGCAAGACTTCACCCATGTCCTCAGGAACAAACGTAACTACTCACAAAGCATATTCATGTTCATAATCAGAGGAGTAATAATATGCATAAAGGATCTGAACATATGATCTTCCGCCAAGTAAACGAATTAGCATCAACTACAAGGAGTAATCAACACTACTAGCAACCCACAGGTACCAATTTGTGGTTTTGACACAAGATTGGATACAAGAGATGAACTAGGGTTTTGAGAGGAGATGGTGCTGGTGAAGATGTTGATGGAGATTGACCCCCTCCCGATGAGAGGATCGTTGGTGATGATTTCCCCCTCCCGGAGGGAAGTGTCCCTGGTAGAACAGCTCCGCCAGAGCCCTAGATTGATTCCGCCTCGTGGCGGCGGAGTTTCGTGTCGTAAGCTTGCCCACTATTTTTTCCAAGGGAAAAATGATGATATAGAAGAAGATGGACGCCGGAGGCCCACCAGGGGGCCCAGGAGATAGGGGCCACGCCCTATAGGGGGGGGGGCGCCCCCTGTCTCCTGGACTGGGTGTGGGCCCCCTGGCCTATTTCTTTTGCTCATAAATTCTTATTAAATCCAAAAAGTTGTTTCGTGGAGTTTCAGGACTTTTGGAGTTGTGCAGAATAGGTTTCCAACGTTTGCTCCTTTTCCAGCCGGAATTCCAGCTGCCGGCATTCCCCCTCTTCATGGTAAACCTTGTAAAATAAGAGAGAATAGCCATAAGTATTGAGATATAATGTGTAATAACAGCCCATAATGCAATAAATATTGATATAAAAGCATGATGCAAAATGGACGTATCAACTCCCCCAAGCTTAGACCTCGCTTGTCCTCAAGCGGAAGCCGAAATCGAAAAGTATGTCCACATGTTTAGAGATAGAGGAGTCGATAAAAATAAAATACAGACATGAGGGCATCATGATCATTCTAATAACAACAACATATATAGATTTTGTCATATGATTTCCTATGCTCAAGTAATAAGCAATTCACAATGTCAAGTATGGTTCAAAAACTTCACTGGGAACTAACAAACTATAATCTCAGTCATTGAAGCAATTGCAATTTATCGTAACATCAGAAAGAGTCAATAATAGAGCTTTTCAGCAAGCTCACATACTCAACTATCTCGTAGTCTCCTATAACTGTTAACACTCACGCAATACTTGTGGTTGAAGAGTTTCAGCCGGACACTGAGAAAAATAGGGGCTTATTGTGTTGCCTCCCAACGTATTCACCTTTAGGTGATGTCAACAATAATAGCCTATGCCAACTTACATCCAATTGGATATACATGATCTTTCAAACACGAAGAGCTTGCCAAAGGATAAAACTAAAAAGGGAAAGGTGAGGATCACCTTGACTCAAGCATAAAGTAAAAACATAAAATAAAAGACAGGCCCTTCGCAGAGGGAAGCAGAGGTTGTCATGCGCTTTTAGGGTTGGATACACAAAATCTTAATGCAAAAGAACGTCACTTTATATTGCCCCTTGTATGTGGACCTTTATTATGCAGTCCGTCGCTTTTATTAATTTCACAACAAGTTCGTACAAAGCTTATTTTCTCTGCACTAATAAGTTATGCATATTTAGAGAGCAATTTTTATTGCTTGCACCGATGACAACTTACTTGAAGGATCTTACTCAATCCATAGGTAGGTATGGTGGACTCTCATGGCAAAACTGGTTTTAAGGATATTTGGAAGCACGAGTAGTATTTCTACTTGGTGCAAGGAATTTGGCTAGCCCGAGGGGGAAAGGCAAGCTCAACATGTTTGGAAGGTCAATGACAATATACTTTAACTGAGATGTCGGAAAACATAAACCATTACGTTGTCTTCCTTGTCCCACATCAACTCTTTTAGCATGTCATACTTAATGAGTGCTTCACAATCATAAGAGATGTCCAAGATAATATATTTATATATGAACCCCTCTTTCCTTGCACTTCCTATTAATTGCAACGATGACCAAGGCTACGTTCATCAACTCTCAACAATTTTTATGCCTCATACTTTCTATGTGTGAAGTTACCACTATCCATAAGATCAATATGAACTCTTTTATTCTTTCTACTTTCTCAAGATCATAGCAACAAAGCAAAGCCCTTGACTCAACACTAAACTTTATTATAGATAGCACACTGACTCGATTACATAAAGAGATCACAATGCAAAACCCAAAACTACTTGATATCAAAACTTCAAACTACTAGATCAAGATACTACTAAAAGGATCAAACTGAATAAAGCGGTAAAGATAGGAGTGTGATGGTGATACGATACCGGGGCACCTCCCCCAAGCTTGGCAGTTGCCAAGGGGAGTGCCCATACCCATTTGATTATTTCTCCTTCTTCATGGTTGGTGTTATGATCTTCTTGGCGATTATGCCCTTCAGGATATGGTTCTCCTCCTCGAGCTTATTGACTTGTTGTTTGAGGTCCATATCTTCTTTATGGAGCTTGACCATAACGGACAAGGCTCCTTTTACCCAAGGATGCTGCATAGCTTCTGGAGAACAAGTGAAACTCTTTTTCATATTTTCATAAGAAAGAAATCTAGAGTTGGAAGGAGTGACCGAAGTAGGGACAGCCAGGCAAGGTAGTTCCCCCATAGTGAATTCTGCTCGAAGACGAGAGGTAACTTCTTGATCCTCCTCCATGGCATCTATCCTTTTCAAATCAGCCTCCATCTCATCCTCCGTTGATGGTCCAAAGTGATAGGCGTCGCTATTTGCTCATGGACCTGGCGTTGGGTGAGGCACCCGGCTCTCCCCAACTAACTCCTGAGAAGACATCTTGCTTTATTCTACAACAGGAACAACTCGAAATGAAAACAGAGGATATTTGCGTGATACGGTGGTCAAAACCTTCGGGAGTATATATAATGAATTTTTACCGACCAAAATACGTAACATACAAGAAAACGGAGTCCGGGAGACACACGAGGTGCCCACGAGACAGGGGGCGCGCCCTACAGGGGGGGGGGGCTCCTCTCTCGTGGGAGCCTCGTGTCCCTTTCGGACTACTTCTTTCTTCCTAAAATTTTTAAATAATCCAAAACTGATAAAAAATGCCATTAGATTTGTTTTGGAGTCGGTTTACTTACCGTACCACGTACCTATACCTTTTTGGAGTCTGGAACATTCTGGAGAGTGTCTCTTATGTATTCCTCAGGGGTTATGGTTTCAATAATATTAGTTTCAACATTGATAGGATTACCTGAAATATAATGTTTAATTCTTTGACCGTTTACCACCCTCGGATTTGTGCCTTCGAAGTTGTTGATTTTTATAGCACCAGAACGATAGACCTCCTCCATAATGTAGGGACCTTCCCATTTTGAGATAAGTTTTCCTGCAAAAAGTCTTAAACGAGAGTTGAATAATAACACATAATATCCTAGGTTAAACTCACGCTTTTGTATCCTCTTATCATGCCAGCGTTTGACTTTTTCTTTGAAAAGCTTGGCATTCTCATATGCTTGGGTTCTCCATTCATCAAGTGAGCTAATATCAAACAACCTCTTCTCACCGGCAAGTTTGAAGTCATAATTGAGTTCTTTAATAGCCCAATATGCTTTATGTTCAAGTTCAAGAGGTAAATGACATGCTTTTCCATAGACCATCTTATAAGGAGACATACCCATAGGATTTTTGTATGCAGTTCTATAGGCCCATAATGCATCATCAAGGTTTTTGGACCAATTCTTTCTAGATCTATTCACAGTCTTTTGCAAAATTAATTTGAGCTCTCTATTGCTCAACTCTACTTGACCACTAGACTGCGGGTGATAAGGAGATGCGATTCTATGATTGACATCATACTTAGCAAGCATCTTACGAAAAGTACCATGAATAAAATGTGAACCACCATCAGTCATAAGATATCTAGGGACTCCAAACCTCGGAAAAACAACTTCTTTAAGCATTTTAATAGAAGTGTTATGATCAGCACTACTAGTTGGAATAGCTTCTACCCACTTAGTAACATAATCAACAGCAACTAAAATATGTGTATAACCATTGGAGGCAGGAAAAGGTCCCATATAATCAAAGCCCCAAACATCAAACGGTTCAATAACAAGAGAATAATTCATAGGCATTTCTTGACGTCTACTAATGTTACCTATTCTTTGACATTCATCACAAGATATGACAAACTTACGAGCATCTTTGAAGAGAGTAGGCCAATAAAAACCAGATTGTAGTACCTTGTGTGCAGTTCTATCTCCAGCGTGGTGCCCTCCATAGGATTCAGAGTGACACTTGCGTAGGATCTGTTCCTGTTCATGCTCAGGCACACAACGTCTAATAACACCATCTACTCCTTCTTTATAAAGGCGTGGATCATCCCAGAAGTAATGTCTTAAATCATAAAAGAACTTTTCTTTTGCTGGTATGTGAAACTAGGCGGTATATATTTAGCAACAATGTAATTAGCATAGTCAGCATACCAAGGAGCAATACGAGAAGCATTGACGACCGCTAATTGTTCATCAGGAAAGCTATCATTAATAGGCAGTGGGTCATCAAGAACATTCTCTAACCTAGACAAGTTGTCTGCAACGGGGTTCTCAGCTCCCTTTCTATCAATAATATGCAAGTCAAATTCTTGGAGCAAGAGAACCCATCTAATGAGTCTAGGCTTAGCATCTTTCTTTTCTATAAGATATTTAATAGCAGCATGATCAGTGTGAATAGTAACTTTGGAATCAACAATATAAGGTCTAAACTTATCACACACAAACACAACTGCTAAGAACTCTTTTTCAGTAGTAGCATAATTTCTCTGGGCAGTATCAAGAGTCTTACTAGCATACTGGATAACATTCAATTTCTTATCGACTCTTTGCCCTAAAACAACACCTACAGCATAATCACTAGCATCGCACATAATTTCAAAAGGTAAATTCCAATCAGGTGGCTGAACAATAGGTGCAGTGATCAAAGCTTTCTTAAGTGTTTCAAACGCTTCTACACAATCATCATCAAAGACAAAAGGAATATCTTTTTGCAATAAATTAGTCAGAGGCATAGAGATTTTAGAAAAGTCCTTAATGAGCCTCCTATAAAAGCCAACGTGACCAAGGAAACTTCTTATACCTTTTATGTCCTTGGGACATGGCATCTTTTCAATAACATCAACTTTGGCTTTATCAACTTCAATACCTCTCTTAGAGATCTTATGCCCCCAGACAATGCCTTCATTAACCATAAAGTGACACTTTCCCAATTTAGGACGAGACTAGTGTCTTCGCATCTCTGCAAAACTCGATCAAGGTTGCTCAAACAATCATCAAAAGAGGATCCACAGACGGAGAAGTCATCCATGAATACTGTAGGACCTTGAAGTATGTCTAGAGGGGGGGGGGGTGATTAGACTACTTGACCAATTAAAAACTTAACCTTTTCCCAATTTTAGAGTTTGGCAGATTTTAGCTATCTTTGGACAAGTCAAGCAATCATCACACAATTCAAGCAAGCATGCAAAGAGTATATGAGCAGCGGAAATTAAAGCATGCAACTTGCAAGAAAGTAAAGGGAAGGGTTTGGAGGATTCAAACGCAATTGGAGATACAGATGTTTTTGGCGTGGTTCCGATAGGTGGTGCTATCGTACATCCACGTTGATGGAGACTTCAACCCACGAAGGGTAACAGTTGCGCGAGTCCACGGAGGGCTCCACCCACGAAGGGTCCACGAAGAAGCAACCTTGTCTATCCCACCATGGCCGTCGCCCACGAAGGACTTGCCTCACTAGCGGTAGATCTTCACGAAGTAGGCGATCTCCTTGCCCTTACAACCTCCTTGGTTCAACTCCACAATCTTGTCGGAGGCTCCCAAGTGACACCTAGCCTATCTAGGAGACACCACTCTCCAAGAAGTAACAAATGGTGCATTGATGATGAACTCCTTGCTCTCGTGCTTCAAATGATAGTCTCCCCAGTACTCAACTCTCTCTCATAGGATTTGGATCTGGTGGAAAGAAGATTTGAGTGGAAAGCAACTTGGGGAAGGCTAGAGATCAAGATTCATATGGTAGGAATGGAATATCTTGGCCTCAACACATGAGTAGGTGGTTCTCTCTCAGAAATGGTAAGTTGGAAGTGTAGGTTTGTTCTGATGGCTCTCTCCACGAATGAAGAGGAGGTGGAGGGGTATATGTAGCCTCCACACAAAATCTAACCGTTACATGCAATTTACCAAACTCGGTGGGACCGATTCAACAAACTCGGTCAGACCGATTTGATAAACCTAGTGACCGTTAGGATTTTCGGTGGGACCGACATGCAACTCAGTAGGACCGATATGGTTAGGGTTAGGGCATAACGTAATCTCGGTGAGACCGATTACACAAACTCGGTGAGACCGATTTTGGTAATAAGCTTTCCAGAGAGTTGGTCAGGTAAAATCGGTGGGACCGATTCGCTCATTTCGGTGAGACCGAAATGTTACGAAAGGAAACAGGGAGTTTACATTGCAATCTCGGTGGGACCGATCGCTCACTTCGGTTAGACCGAAACAGTACAAAGGGAAACAGAGAGATTACAATCCCATCTCGGTGAGACAGAGATCCCTATCGGTAAGACCGATTTGCCTAGGGTTTGTGGCAGTGGCTATGACATTTGAACTCGGTCGCGCCGGATAGAAAGAATCAGTGTGACCGATTTTGACTTTGGGTTTAGGTCATATGAGGATGTGAGAAAGTAGTTGAGGGTATTTGGAGCATATCACTAAGCACATGAAGCAAGAGGCTCATTAAGCAACACCTCATCCCTCCTTGATAGTATTGGCTTTTCCTATAGACTCAATGTGATCTTGGATCACTAAAATGTAAAATGAAGAGTGAGGGAGTCCTGGACTAGGGGGTGTCCGGACAGCCAGACTATCATCGTCAGCCAGACTCCAAGACCACAAAGATACAAGATTGAAGACTCCGTCCCGTGTCCGGATGGGACTTTCCTTGGCGTGGAAGGCAAGCTTGGCGATACGGATATGTAGATCTCCTACCATCGTAACCGACTCTGTGTAACCCTAGCCCTCCCCGGTGTCTATATAAACCGGAGGGTTTTAGTCCGTAGGACACAACAACCATTACAACAATCATACCATAGGCTAGCTTCTAGGGTTTAGCCTCCTTGATCTCGTGGTAGATCCACTCTTGTAATACACATCATCAATATTAATCAAGCAGGACGTAGGGTTTTACCTCCATCAAGAGGGCCCGAACCTGGGTAAAACATCGTGTCCCTCGTCTCCTGTTACCATCCGCCTAGACGCACAGTTCGGGACCCCCTACCCGAGATCCGCCGGTTTTGACACCGACAAAGAGTCTTGAGCTTTTGAGCTTGAGCCAATCCTTTGTCCTTGATATTTTGAGGGATCCACTTTCATCATCCATGCCATGCCATTCATTGAGCTTTCCTGAAATAATAGTCTTGGAATAGCATTAGCTCAATGAGCTATATGTTGTTATGAATTACCAAAACCACCTAGGGATAGTTGCACTTTCAATCTCCCCCTTTTTGGTAATTGATGACAACATATAGATCAAAGCTTCGACAAATGATAATAAGATTGAAAAACATCGTCTCTTTGAGAAGTATGTGATAAGCAAGAGCTCCCCCTAAATTTGTGCATAGTTTAAAGTTTGCTTTGGACTGCAAATGCACAAGGAATTAGGCTCATGGGTTACTCTTTCATGTCACATACATCTTGGTGGAGCACTCAAAATGATAAAGATTGAATACATGCACTCATCACCAAGCAAAGTGAATGATCACATAAGGATAGGTAAGATAATATCATCAAACATGCATAAGTGTAGCTTATGATCAAACACATGATCATCAATGTCTCAAAGGTAATAGCATAGTATCTCAAGCAACCAAAAGCAAACAAAGGTTGAACCACCAAAGCAAGAGAGAACAAAAGCAACACACTCTCTCTCGAAGCCTATGATCTATACATTTTTCTCCCCCTTTGGCAACAAGTTACCAAAAGTTCATAGAAAATGCGTAGTGCTAGATCGACTCTCAGGCTTGATCTTCAGGTGGTGGTGTAGAGATGGCTCCTTGGACGAAGGCTTTAGTTGATGTGGATGGAGCTGGAGGAGTTGGTGCTGGAGCTGGTTGCACTGGAGCTGTAGGAGCTGTAGCTGGTGCAGATGATGTGGCTCTGGTGTCTGTCACAGGCACTGCAGCTGACCTCTAAGCTCTGGGCACTCTAGCAAATGCATCAGTGGTTGTCTTGCCCTTCCTCTCCTTCATGTCATCCTGGAGCTGCTCCACAACTGACTGAATCTCAGTTACTTTGACATCTAGATCATAGAATTTTTGTTCCATGATTCTTTCTAGGCTCTCCTGGTTTTGAGTTAGGGTGGCAAACCCCTTCTCAATCCTCAGAGTTGATGCTATCAAGTAACCAAGCTGCTCCTGCTTGTTCTTCAAAAAGTACTCAGATGCCTCCTCTTGAGTTGGCATCTTGGCAGCCTTCTCTCTCTTTGCCTTCTCCTTCTGCTCTTGAGCTTGCACTGATGATGGTTCATTCTCATTCATTACGACTTGATTATCCTCAAAGTCTGGATAGAGAGCAAAGTGTTCCTTATCCAACAGATATGTTCCTGTGCCCATCTTTGAGTTAATCAACTCCTGAATCTGTGGGGCAAACCCACAACTTCTCTTCTGGTCTATTGCTATCCTCTTAATGGTCTCAACAATGAGGCTCATGACCTTGAATTTTTGTGGCACATCAAACAAATGTAGCAAGTTGATAGCATGCCCTCTAATCATGTTGTGGTCACCTGACTTGGGCAAAAGAGTGTGCCTTAGGATCCAGTTGATGGTTGGCAGCCGTGACAGAAGAAAGTGGACTGACCCAAACTTGAAAGTCTCAAGAGCTTTGTTTGGGATCTCCTTGTACATATGAGCCATGGAATTGTGGTCCATCTTCTTCTTGGCATAGACATCCAAGTCATCTTCACTCTCCTTTGGGGCATTGATCAGACTGGCCCATTCCTCAATTGTTGACTGGTACCTTGTACCTTCAGACATCCAAACTATCCTGCCATCTGGATAGAAGTGTGTTGTGGAGTAGAATTGCATAATGAGCTCATCATTCCACTTTGTGAGCTTCTGCCCAACAAAGTCTGTAACTCCACAAGCAACAAAGCTGTCTTGCACTCCAGGATAGTGTTCCTCATTTTCTTTCATGTAGGTCCAGTCGACCCACCTCATATCACACATTATTGGTTTCTTGTCCAACAACACTGTCTCATAGAAGTCCTGCTGTTCCTTGGTGTGGAACCTATAATCAATAGCAGTCCTTCTCCTGGTAGCATATGGATCTGACAGCCTCCACAATTTGAGTCTTGCATCCTTTCTCAACTTCATGTTCTCAGCCACAGGATGAGCATCATTGTGGTCTGGAATCTTGGGCTTTAGCTTCCTCAGGACTTGTCCTTCATCATCTTCCTCATCAGCAACTTAAGGCACTAGGGCCTTGTTCTTCTCAGCAGCTGGAATACTCCTGGTATTCCTCTTTGGTGCAAGCTTGGGCTTGGGGGCAGCTTTGGGTGCTTCCTTGGGCTTTGATGTTGCAGCCCCTGACTTTATAGCATCACCCATTAGCTTTTGTGCCTTGGGTGCTGGTGCAACAACCTCTTCTTCCTCTTCAGAGTCTCTCCTCATAGAGGGATTTCCAAGAACCTGGGAAGTAGTGGTTCTGGCTCTCTTCTTCTTCTTATCTTGACCAACAACTTCATCTTCTGATTCAATAGTAAACTTCATAGTTTCTCCAGTGGGAACTTTCTTGGGTTTGGAAGTTGTGACTCTTCTTGCAGGTGCCTCTTTGGGTTCAGTCTTTTCAGGCACTTGAGTTGATCCTCTGACCTTCAGCATAGGTGTCCTCTTGGCAGGAACCTTCCTATTGAGTCCAGGCTTTGTGTTCTTTGCTGAGGCATACTCCTTTTTGAGCACTACCTTCTTGGAAGTAGCCTCATCTTCTTCTGCCATATAATCCTCACCCTCAGATTCTGAGGTTCTCTTCTTCCTTGTCCTGGTGGCAGCTTTAGGCAGATTGCTTGGGGTGCTCCTGCTGCCATCATCTGAAGTGCTAGAGGGACTAGTGCCCTCACTCATGTGATTGTGCTCTTCTGACTTGTTCTGACTATCACTTTGGTCTGACATGCTGCAAAACACTGATTGCTGACCCTGTGAATAGTTATAGATGAGGTAGAATGGATGAGCATCACAAAATGCAGTCTGCAAAAGAATGATTCAAAAACTCAGTTTTAGTTTTCCACAGAAAGCATTTCGGATCAACCGATCTTCAAACTCGGTGATACCGAAGCAGTTTTGGAAACTAAACTGGTGAACTCGGTAGGACCGAGTCAGAGTTCGGTGGCACCGAGACTGCTAGGGTTTCACAAAGTTCTAAAATTGGTCGCACCGATTAGTAATTCTCGATCAGACAGAGAGTTACTAGTGCAATGGCGTTATCCAAATCGGCGGGACCGAGTTTTTCAACTCGGTGGGTTCGAGATGGTTTCGGCGGAAACCTAACCCTAAATTTTCAAATCGCATCTAATCTAAGGATTGTATTGACTGGATAGGAGTGTTTCAATCGTGGCAAGAATCATAATGAACACAATGTGCTAGGAATCGGACGAGGATAGCACTGTGATCGAGTCCATACCCTAGCTTGGCGATGAACTCGCTATGGCGGCAACAGCGGGGGTGAATTCTGTTGACGGCGGCGGAGACCAGCGACAAGAGGCGGCTGGCGACGAGGAGACGATCCGGAGACCTTGGAGGCAGAGCGAGCTATTGCGCGGGCGAAGAGGTTCGGAGAAATTTCCAAATTTTTGCCCGTGAGTATATATAGCCCGACCCTGTCGGTGTGACCGTGTGGAACGACTCGGTGGCACCGAGATGCATAACTGTTGACAGTTACAGCAACTCGTTGTGACCGAAAAGTTCAAATCGGTTGCACCGAGATTGAAAACCTAGATCGACTTAGTGATCTCGGTATGACCGAAATGGAGGAATCGGTCAGACCGAAAAGCACAAAGAAGTTTTGTAAGTTTAAGTCTATGACGAATCGGGGACTCCGAGTGCTCCTCACACAGAGTGGTTCGAATCTGACTTGATCAAATTTTGTGATGTAGCATGAATAGAGTTTGAGACGAGAAAAGCATAGATAGCTAGAGAAGGTTCTTAGGCATTCTTGTCCATCCACTTGGCAAAAAGAAACCCAATCAATCAAAACAACAAGTGGATGTCCTTGAATGAGTAAAGTATGCAACCAACATGCTCACACAATACAATGGCAAATGAAATATGTGGCAAAGCATGCACAACCAATTCTAGCATCTATCAAACAATTGGCGATGACTAGGTCATCTATATATGAGTATATTGACTTAGGAGTCAAATGAGAACATTTGATCATAGGTCATACTCATCGTTTAAGCTCAAGTGGGTTTGCCACTTTTACATAATGCATTGATGTGTTCACACCATTAGAGTTGCTTTGACTCAATTCATAGAGTTAATCCCCCCCTAGATGTGAGATCCCCTTTTAGAGGGATGAACTAACCTTGGGTTTTGTCGATGATGACTTCATGTAGGTGTTGAAGATGTGGGTGCTCAATGTTGATGTAGATCATTTGGAGCAATCCTTTAGAGTGAGTTGCACTTTCAACATACCTACATGGGTTAGTCCCACAAGGAACAAACAAGAATATCCATAGACATAGAGTTATGCACACACAAGATGATGCCCATGAAATCATTAGGTTACCTTGTCCCTTGCCTTACCAACATGAGGGTTTGTGACTCCTTGAACCAGTGCAAGATGTGGAAGTTGATTGCACTTGTCCTTGCCATAATGATATGAGTGAAGAATGTTGGCGGAGTCACCCTCAAGAACTCTCTAGTTCTTCTTCTTCGCAATCCACATCATCTTGACGGGAATCCTTGGAGTTGTAGTCGTACTTGATGAAGTAGAACTTGACGTAGTCTTGGGAACCCACTTGACCGAGGCCTTAGGTGCTTCTTCAAATGCATCAATCTCCTCTTGAAGCTTGTCCTTGCCTTTGTTCTTGTGGTCTTGTGGTGGAAGATCATCTTGTGCTTGTGTTCCCTTGAAGGAAGTAGGATCATACTTCTCTTGTTGAGGAACAAACTTCGTCTTGGGGTATTGATCTTCTTCCCACTCAACTCCATTGGCATTGAACTTTCGTTCAAACCCAACACCTTGATTCTTACGGTGCCTTCCTTGCTTGCGTACAATTTCCTCGAATTGCTTACTCCCGGCAAGGCTCTTGTAAACACCTTTCTCTATAATTCCCTTCAATAAGCTATTTTCTTTCTCAAGTGTAACTTGGCTAAGAGAATCATTAGTGGAATCAAGAGAACTACTAGAAGCAACAATATTGGATTTGACATTATTATTGTTACTACTAGAGGAAGGATCTTTCTTGTACTTGTTACTAGACTTGACTTGAGGCATGTAAGTGGATAAGAGTAAACGCTTGGCAATGTAAGAAGAACTTTTCTTGCGAAGATCATCATTGATTGCTTTTAAGAACTCATGCTCTTGCTCAAGATTGAGCTTTTCAAAGCGTAACTTCTCATGAGCCCTTAAAAGTTCTCGATGATCTTCGAAGATAGTTTCATGAGCTAACTTAAGAGTGTTTAGTTCTTTAGTTAGAAGCTCAATCTTCTCCTTATCATTGTCATTCGTTTTATCTTGATTAGCATGTTTAATTGACATTTCATCATAGTATTCATCACTAGAGTTGTCAACAAGTAAATCATCATCACCTAGCAAGTCATCTTCATCACTGTTGAATTCAACATACTCGGGATGTGTTACCTTTGGACCTTTGGCCATGAAGCATCTTCCAATTCCTTCATTTGGTGAGTCAAATATGTCATAGGAGTTGGTTGACACCAGTGCTAGACCGGCAACACCTTCATCTTGAGTATATTCGGAGTCAGAGTGATAGCTTCTCTCGGAGTGATTGTCGGAGTCGGAGTCGGATACCCATTCACCAACATGAGCTTGATGTGTTCATTTTGTGTAGCTCCTTGATGACTTGTCCTTCCTTTCCGAATCCTTGCTTCTTCGTGAGGGTCTTCGTTCATAACGATCATCTCTCCTCCTCCTCTCTCTTGGTGGTGATTCTTCTCTTTTGCTTCTTCTTTTTGGAGAATCTTCTCTTCTTTTGTAGGGTGCCATACACTCATTAGAATAGTGTCCGGGTCTCCCACAATTGTAGCAATTTCTCTGTCAACTAGAAGATCTTTTGTCATTGTAGGACGTTGACTTAGAGCTTCTTTCTTTGCTTCTACTCTTGTAGAATTTGTTGAAGTTCTTCACCATTAAGCTCAATTCTTCATTGAAGTTTGTTTCTCACTTGATGATGTGGGGGCTTCACATGAGGCTTTGTAAGCACCACTTGACTTGTTGTGAAGTTCCTCCTTATCCTTGAGTGACATCTCATGAGCAACAATTCTTCCAATGACTTCCGTTGGCTTGAGATCTTTGTAGTTTGGCATCATTTGGACCAATGTGCACATGGTATCATATTTTCCATCCAATGCTCTTAAGATCTTCTTGATGATGAATCTGTCGGTCATCTCTTCACTCCCTAAGCCGGCAATCTCATTTGTGATAAGAGCAAGCCTAGAGTACATTTCAGCGACACCTTCACCATCCTTCATTTTGAACTTGTCAAGCTGACTTTGGAGCACATCCAACCTGGATTCCTTGACGGAGTCGGTACCTTCATGCATATCAATCAAAGTATCCCAAATTTCCTTTGCATTCTCAAGACGGCTGATTTTGTTGAATTCTTCAGGGCATAATCCGTTAAAGAGGATATCACAAGCTTGAGTGTTGTATTGCAACATCTTCAATTCATCCGCGCTAGCTTCACGGTTTGGTTCTCTCCCATCAAAGAATTCACCTTGCAAGCCAATACACACAATAGCCCAAACGGCAGGGTTATGTCCAAGAATATGCATTTTCATCTTATGCTTCCAACTAGCAAAATTAGTACCATCAAAGTAAGGACCTCTACGGTGATAATTTCCCTCACTATACACCATACTCTCCTAGGTTGTGAAACCAAGGCTATGACCACCAAAAGCTATGGAATCAAAGCAAATGGAGACCAAAGCTCTGATACCACTTGTAGGACCTTGAAGTATGTCTAGAGGGGGGGTGATTAGACTACTTAACCAATTAAAAACTTAACCTTTTCCCAATTTTAGAGTTTGGCAGATTTTAGCTATCTTTGGACAAGTCAAGCAATCATCACACAATTCAAACAAGCATGCAAAGAGTATATGAGCAGCGGAAATTAAAGCATGCAACCTGCAAGAAAATAAAGGGAAGGGTTTGGTGGATTCAAACGCAATTGGAGACACAGATGTTTTTGGCGTGGTTCCGATAGGTGGTGCTATCATACATCCACGTTGATGGAGACTTCAACCCACGAAGGGTAACGGTTGCGCGAGTCCACG
Source organism: Triticum aestivum (assembly GCF_018294505.1). Taxonomy (NCBI): domain Eukaryota; kingdom Viridiplantae; phylum Streptophyta; class Magnoliopsida; order Poales; family Poaceae; genus Triticum; species Triticum aestivum. The sequence goes on from NC_057807.1 coordinate 133,971,561, forward strand.
GAGGGCTCCACCCACGAAGGGTCCACGAAGAAGCAACCTTGTCTATCCCACCATGTCCGTCGCCCACGAAGGACTTGCCTCACTAGCGGTAGATCTTCACGAAGTAGGTGATCTCCTTGACCTTACAACCTCCTTGGTTCAACTCCACAATCTTGTCGGAGGCTCCCAAGTGACACCTAGCCAATCTAGGAGACACCACTCTCCAAGAAGTAACAAATGGTGCATTGATGATGAACTCCTTGCTCTCGTGCTTCAAATGATAGTCTCCCCAACACTCAACTCTCTCTCATAGGATTTGGATCTGGTGTAAAGAAAATTTGAGTGGAAAGCAACTTGGGGAAGGCTAGAGATCAAGATTCATATGGTAGGAATGGAATATCTTGGCCTCAACACATGAGTAGGTGGTTCTCTCTCAGAAATGGTAAGTTGGAAGTGTAGGTTTGTTCTGATGGCTCTCTCCACGAATGAAGAGGAGGTGGAGGGGTATATATAGCCTCCACACAAAATCTAACCGTTACACACAATTTACCAAACTCGGAGGGACCGATTCAACATACTCAGTCAGACCGATTTGATAAACCTAGTGACCGTTAGGATTTTCGGTGGGACTGACATGCAACTCGGTAGGACCGATATGGTTAGGGTTAGGACATAACGTAATCTCGGTGAGACCGATTACACAAACTCGGTGAGACCGATTTTGGTAATAAGCTTTCGAGAGAGTTGGTCAGGTAAACTTGGTGGGACCGATTCGCTCATTTCGGTGAGACCGAAATGTTACGAAAGGGAAACAGTGAGTTTACATTGCAATCTCGGTGGGACCGATCGCTCACTTCGGTTAGACCGAAACATTACGAAGGGAAACAGAGAGATTACAATCCCATCACGGTGAGACCGAGATCCCTATCGGTAAGACCGATTTGCCTAGGGTTTGTGGCAGTGGCTATGACATTTGAACTCGGTGGCGCCGGATAGAAAGAATCGGTGTGACCGATTTTGACTTTGGGTTTAGGTCATATGAGTATGTGAGAAAGTAGTTGAGGGTATTTGGAGCATATCACTAAGCACATGAAGCAAGAGGCTCATTAAGCAACACCTCATCCCTCCTTGATAGTATTGGCTTTTCCTATAGACTCAATGTGATCTTGTATCACTAAAATGTAAAATGAAGAGTCTTGAGCTTTTGAGCTTGAGCCAATCCTTTGTCCTTGATATTTTGAGGGATCCACTTTCATCATCCATGCCATGCCATTCATTGAGCTTTCCTGAAATAATAGTCTTGGAATAGCATTAGCTCAATGAGCTATATGTTGTTATGAATTACCAAAACCACCTAGGGATAGTTGCACTTTCAAATACCTCACAAATCTTTTCACAAAAATTAGAAAATATAGCCATCATGCATCTTTGAAAGGTAGCAGGTGCATTACATAAACCAAAAGGCATACGTCTATAAGCAAAAGTACCAAAAGGGCAAGTAAAAGTAGTTTTAGATTGATCCTTCGCTGATACAGGTATCTGTGAGAACCCAGAATAACCATCTAGAAAGCAAAAATGTGTGTGTTTGGATAGTCTTTCTAGCATTTGATCAGTAAAAGGTAAAGGGTAATGATCTTTCTTAGTGGCTTTATTTAACTTACGAAAATCAATTACCATCCTATAACCTATCATAATTCTTTGCAGGATCAATTCATCTTTATCATTAGGAACAACGGTAATACCTCCCTTTTTAGGGACACAATGGACATGGCTTACCCATTCACTATCAGCAACGGGATAAATAATACCTGCCTCAAGGAGCTTTAGAATCTCCTTTCTTACCACTTCCTTCATTTTGGGATTGAATCGTCTTTGAGGATCTCTAACTGCTTTGGCATCTTTCTTCACTGAAATTTTGTGTTGACATAATGTGGGACTAATGCCCTTAAGATCATCCAGAGTATATCCAATAGCGGCTCAGTGCTTCTTCAGAGTTTTCAATAATCTTTCTTCTTCTTTCTCTGAAAGGTTAGCACTAATAATAACAAGATATATTTCTTTTTCATCAAGATAAGCATACTTAAGATTATCAGGTAATGGTTTGAGTTCAAACACGGGATCACCCTTGGGTGGAGGGGGATCCCCAAGAATTTCAATGAGAAGGTTATGTTTCAGCATAGGTTCCTGTTTAAGGAACACTTCATCTATTTCTTCCCTTTCCTTCATAAACATATTGTTTTCATGGTCTAGCAAATATTGTTCTAACGGAGCAGTTGGAGGAACATCAATGGAAGCAAGACCAATAATTTCATCCTTACTAGATGGTTCCCTTTCATGAGGTTGTCTACTAAACTTGGGAAAATTAAACTCATGAGACATACCATCTATGCCAACAGTGAAAATATTCCTTTCATAGTTAATCTTAGCACTCGCTGTATTCAAGAAGGGTCTACCAAAAATAATGGGACAAAAATCATCTTGTGGGGAAGCAAGAACAAGAAAATCCGCAGGGTATTTAACCTTCCCACACAAAACTTCAACATCTCTAACAATCCCAATAGGTTTGATGGTATCCCTATTAGCAAGCTTAATAGTAACATCAATGTCTTCTAATTCAACAGGTGCAATATCGTGCATAATTTCTTTATAAAGATCATAAGGTATCACACTAGCACTAACACCCATATCACATAAGCCATGATAACAATGATCTCCTATTTTAACAGAAATAACAGGCATGCCTATAACTGGTCTACGTGTCTTAGTATCAGGTCTAGCAATATTAGCAGTCTCACCCAAGAAAGAAATAGCATGCCCATCTAAATCCTCATCCAAGAGATCTTTAACCATAGAAATACTAGGTTCAACATTAATTTGTTCAGGAGGTGTATAGGTCCTAGTATTACTCTTACGAACAACAGTCAAAGCTTTAGCGTGATCTTTTATTCTAACAAGAAAAGGAGGTTTTTCAACATAAGCAGTAGGAACAATGGGATCACTATATGTAATAGTCTTTTCTTCGACTGTAATAGGTGCAACTACTTTCACTTCAATAGGAGGATTATATTTAAACCACTTCTCTTTAGGGAGATCAACGTGAGTAGCAAAAGATTCACAAAAAGTAGCTACTATCTCAGAGTCAAGTCCATACTTAGCACTAAATCCACGAAAAGCATCGGTATCCATAAAAGATTTAACACAGTCGAACTTAGGTGTCATACCTGACTCCTTACCATCGTCGGAACCCCAATCTTCAGAGTTGCGTTTAATTCTTTCCAACAAGTCCCATTTGAAATCAATAGTCTTCAGCATATAAGAACCAGCCCAGGAAGTATCGAGTAGGTTGCGATTATCAAGAGAAAGCCGAGCATAAAAATCCTGAATAATCATTTCCCGAGAGAGCTCATGATTGGGGCATGAATATAACATTGACTTAAGCCTCCCCCAAGCTTGAGCGATGCTTTATCCTTCGCGAGGCCAGAAATTAAATATGTAATTACGATCACGATGAACAAGATGCATAGGATAGAACTTCTGGTGAAATTCCAACTTCAATCGCTTATAATTCCAAGATCTCGTATCATCACATAGCCTATACCATGTCATTGCATCTCCCTTCAAATATAAAGGGAAGACCTTCCTTTTAACAACATCATCGGGAATACCTGCAAGCTTAAATAATCCACAAACTTCATCCACAAAGATAAGGTGTAAATCGGGATGCAATGTTCCATCTCCTGCAAAAGGATTAGCTAACAGTTTTTCTATCATACCCGAAGGAAAATCTCAAAGTGAATATTTTCATAAAGTTCATTAGGTTGAGGAGCATCTCTTTGTTCTTCTGGTTGGGGTGAAGATACCCCAAACAAGCCCCTCAAAGGATTAGTTTCCATAGTGACAAGTAACAGAAAATTTTAGCACACTATATAAATGTTTCCTTACCAAGTTCCACTCACCAAAAGCGCTACACTCCCCTGCAACGGCGTCAGAAAAGAGTATTGATGACCCACAAGTGTAGGGGATCTATCTTAGTACTTTCGATAAGTAAGAGTGTTGAACCCAACGAGGAGCAGAAGGAAATGATAAGCGGTTTTCAGTAAGGTATTCTTTGCAAGCACTGAAATTGTAGGTAATAGATAGTTTTGTGATAAGATAAATAGTAACGAGCAAAAAGTAAATAAAGTGCAGCAAGGTGGCCCAATCCTTTATGTAGCAGAGGATAAGCCTGGACAAATTCTAATAATGAAGAAGGATCTCCCGAGGACACATTGGGAATTATCGTCAAGCTAGTTTTCATCACGTTCATAAGATTCACGTTCGGTACTTTGATAATTTGATATGTGGGTGGACCGGTACTTGAGTACTGCCCTAACTTGGACAAGCATCCCACTTATGATTAACCCCTATTGCAAGCATCCGCAACTACAAAAAGGAGTATTAAGGTAAACCTAACCACAACATTAAACATATGGGTCCATATCAACCCCTAACGAAGAAACGCATAAACTAGGGTTTAAGCTTCTGTCACTCTAGCAACCCATCATCTACTTATTACTTCCCCATGCCTTCCTCTAGGCCCAAATAATGGTGAAGTGTCATGTAGTCGACGTTCACATGACACCACTAGAGGAAAAGACAACATACATCTCATCAAAATATCGAACGAATACCAAATTCACATGACTACTAATAGCAAGACTTCACCCATGTCCTCAGGAACAAACGTAACTACTCACAAACCATATTCATGTTCATAATCAGAGGAGTAATAATATGCATAAAGGATCTGAACATATGATATTCCACCAAGTAAACCAATTAGCATCAACTACAAGGAGTAATCAACACTACTAGCATCCCACAGGTACCAATTTGTGGTTTTGATACAAGATTGGATACAAGAGATGAACTAGGGTTTTGAGAGGAGATGGTGCTGGTGAAGATGTTGATGGAGATTGACCCCCTCCCGATGAGAGGATCGTTGGTGATGACGTTGGTGATGATTTCCCCCTCCCGAAGGGAAGTGTCCCCGGCAGAACAGCTCCGCCAGAGCCCTAGATTGATTCCGCCAAGGTTCCGCCTCGTGGCGGTGGAGTTTCGTCCCGTAAGCTTGCCCACAATTTTTTCCAGGGGAAAAGTGATGATATAGCAGAAGATGGACGCCGGAGGCCCACCAGGGGGCCCAGGAGATAGGGGGCAGCACCCTATAGAGGGGGGCGCGCCCCCTGTCTCCTGGACTGGGTGTGGGCCCCCTGGCCTATTTCTTTTGCTCATAAATTCTTATTAAATCCAAAAAGTTGTTTCGTGGAGTTTCAGGACTTTTGGAGTTGTGCAGAATAGGTTTCCAATGTTTGCTCCTTTTCCAGCCAGAATTCCAGCTGCCGGCATTCCCCCTCTTCATGGTAAACCTTGTAAAATAAGAGAGAATAGCCATAAGTATTGAGATATAACGTGTAACAACAGCCCATAATGCAATAAATATTGATATAAAAACATGATGCAAAATGGACGTATCAATCTCCATCAACATGTTCACCAGCACCATCTCCTCTCAAACCCTAGTTCATCTCTTGTATCCGATCTTTGTCTCAAAACCTCAGATTGGTACCTATGGGTTGTTAGTAGTGTTGATTACTCCTTGTAGTTGATGCTAGTTGGTTTATTCGGTGGAAGATTATATGTTCAGATCCTTAATGCATATTAATACCTCTCTGATTGTGAACATGAATATGATTTATGAGTAGTTACGTTTGTACCTGAGGACATGGGAGAAGTCTTGCTATAAGTAGTCATGTGAATTTGGTATTCGCTCGATATTTTGATAAGATGTATGTTGTCTTTCCTCTAGTGGTGTCATGTGAACGTCGACTACATGACACTTCACCATTATTTGGGCCTAGGGGAAGGCATTGGGAAGTAATAAGTAGATGATGGGTTTCTAGAGTGACAGAAGCTTAAACCCTAGTTTATGCGTTGCTTCGTAAGGGGCTGATTTGGATCCATATGTTTCATGCTATGGTTAGGTTTACCTTAATTCTTCTTTCGTAGTTGCGGATGCTTGAGAGAGTAGTTAATCATAAGTGGGATGCTTGTCCAAGGAAGGGCAGCACCCAAGCACCGGTCCACCCACATATCAAATTATCAAAGTAACGAACGCGGATCATATGAGCGTGATGAAAACTAGCTTGACGATAATTCCCATTTGTCCTCCAGAGCGTTTTCCTTTATATAAGATTTTGTCCATGCTTGTCCTTTGCTACAAAAAGGACTGGGCCACCTTGCTGCACCTTGTTTACTTTTGTTTCTCCTTACCCGTTAAAAATTACCTTATCACAAAACTATCTGTTACCGATAATTTCAGTGCTTGCAGAGAGTACCTTACTGAAAACCGCTTGTCATTTCCTTCTGCTCCTCGTTGGGTTTGACACTCTTACTTATCAAAAGGACTACGATAGATCCCCTATACTTGTGGGTCATCAAGATTCTTTTCTGGCATTGTTGCCGGGGAGTGAAGCTCCTTTGGTAGGTGGAATTTGGTAAGGAAAAATTTATATAGTGTGCTCAAATTTACTGTCACTTGTTAGTACCGAAAATAATCCTTTGAGGGGCTTGTTCGGGGTATCTTCACCCCAACCAGTAGAGCAAAGAGTTGCTCCTCAACCTACTTAATCTATTGAAAATGTTTACTTTGAAATTCCTTTGGGTATGATAGAGAAACTGCTAGCTAATCACTTTACAGGAGATGGAACATTGCATCCCGATTTGCACCTAATCTATGTGGATGAAGTTTGTGATTATTTAAGCTTGGAGGTATGCCCAAGGATGTTATCAAGAAGAAGGTCTTCCCTTTATCTTTGAAGGGAGAGGCATTGACATGGTTTAGGCTATGTGATGATATGGAATCATGGAACTACAACAGATTGAAATTGAAATTTCATCAGAAGTTTTATCCTATGCATCAAGTTCATCGTGATCGTAATTATATAAATAATTTTTGGCCTCGCGAAGGAGAAAGCATTGCTCAAGCTTGGGGAAGGCTTAAGTCAATGTTATATTCATGCCCCAATCATGAGCTCTCAAGAGAAATTATTATTCAAAAAATTTATGCTCGGCTTTCTCTTAATAATCGCTCCATGCTCGATACTTCTTGTATTGGTTCTTTTATGATGAAGACTATTGAATTCAGATGGGATTTATTGGAAAGAATTAAATGCAACTCTGAAGATTGAGAGATCGACGAAGATAAGGAGTCAGGTATAACACCTAAGTTTGATTGTGTTAAATATTTTATGGATACCGATGATTTTCATGAATTTAGCACTAAATATGGACTTGACTCTAAAATAGTAGCTTCTTTTTGTGAATCATTTGCTACTCATGTTGATCTCCCTAAGGAGAAGTGGTTTAAATATCATACTCCTATTGAAGTAGAAGTAGTAGAACCTATTAAATTTGAAGAAAAGACTATCACTTGTAATGTTGATCCTATTGTTCATACTGCTTATATTGAGAAACCACCTTTCCCTGTTAGAATAAACGATCATGCTAAAGCTTCAGCTATGGTTTGTAAGAGTATATGCTAGAACACTTACACCCTCTGTGCAAATTAAAGTTGAACCTAGTATTGCTATGTTTAAGGATCTCTTGGTCGATAATATTGATGGGCATGTTATTTACTTCTATGATGAAGCTGCTAGGATTGCTAGACCCGATACTAGAAATAAACATAGACCTGTTGCTGGCATGCCTGTTGTTTCTGTTGAAATAGGAGATCACTGTTATCATGGCTTATGTGATATGGGTGCTAGTGCGAGTGCAATACCTCATTCCTTATACAAAGAAATTATGCATGATATTGCACCTGCTGAGATAGAAGATATTGATGTTACAATTAAGCTTGCCAATAGAGATACTATTTCACCAATTGGGATTGTTAGAGACGTTGAAGTCTTGTGTGGGAAGGTTAAATATCCTACTGATTTTCTTGTTCTTGGTTCCCCACAAGATGACGTTTGTCCCATTATTTGGTAGACCCTTCTTGAATACTATTAATGCTAAAATAGATTGCGAAAAGGATATTGTTACTGTTGGTTTAGGGGACATGTCTCATGATTTTCATTTTGCTAAATTCCGTAGACAACCCCATGATAAAGAATTGCCTAGTAAAGATGACATTATTGGTCTTGCTTCTATTGTCGTGCCTCCTAATGATTTTTTAGAACAATATTTGCTAGACCATGAAAATGATATGTTTATGAATGAAAGAAGGGAAATAGATGAAGTATTCTTTAAAGGAGGACCTATTTTGAAACACAACTTGCCTGTTGAAATCCTAGGGGATCCTCCTCCACCCAAGGGTGATCTCATGTTTGAGCTTAAACCTTTACCCTATACTCTTAAATACGCTTATCTTGATGAAAAGAAGATATATCCTATTATTATTAGTGCTAACCTTTCAGAGCAGCAAGAAGAGAAATTATTGAAAACTCTGAAGAAGCACCGTGCTGCTATTGGATATACTGTTGATGATCTTAAGGGCATTAGTCCCACTCTATGCCAGCACAAAATAAAGCTGGAGAAAGATGCTAAACCGGTTGTTGATCACCAATGACGGTTAAATCCTAAGATGAAAGAAGTGGTAAGAAAATAAATACTAAAGCTTCTGGAGGCAGGTATAATTTATCCCGTTGCTGATAGTCAGTGGGTAAGTCCTGTCCATTGTGTCCCTAAGAAGGGAGGTATTACTGTTGTTCCTAATGATAAAGATGAATTGATCCCACAAAGAATTGTTACATGTTATAGGATGGTAATTGATTTCCACAAATTAAATAAAGCTACTAGAAAAGATCATTGCCCTTTACCTTTTATTGATCAAATGCTAGAAAGATTATCTAAACATACCCATTTTTGCTTTCTAGATGGTTATTCTGGTTTCTCTCAAATACCTGTGTCAAAAGAGGATCAGGATAAGACCACTTTTACTTTCCCTTTCGGTACCTTTGCTAATAGATGTATGCCTTTTGTTTTATGTAATGCACTTGCTACCTTTCAAATATGCATGATGGCTATATTCTCCGATTTTTGTGAAAAGATTGTTGAGGTTTTCATGGATGATTTTTCCGTATATGGAACTTCTTTTGATGATTGCTTGAGCAACCTTGATCGAGTTTTGCAGAGATGTGAAGAAACTAATCTTGTCTTGAATTGGGAGAAGTGCCATTTTATGGTTAATGAAGGTATTGTCTTGGGGCATAAAATTTCTGAAAGAGGTATTGAAGTTGATAAAGCTAAAGTCGACACTATTGAAAAGATGCCGTGTCCTAAGGACATCAAAGGTATAATAAGTTTCCTTGGTCATGCCGATTTTTATAGGAGGTTCATTAAAGACTTCTCTAAAATTTCTAGGCCTCTGACTAACCTCTTACAAAAAGATATTCCTTTTGTCTTTGATGATGATTGTGTAGAAGCATTTGAAATACTTAAGAAAGCTTTGATTTCTGCACCTATTGTTCAGCCACCTGATTGGAATTTACCCTTTGAAATTATGTGTGATGCTAGTGATTATGCTGTAGGTGCTGTTCTAGGACAAAGAGTTGATAAGAAACTAAATATTATCCAATATGATAGTAAAACTCTAGATAGTTCCCAGAGAAATTATGCTACTACTGAAAAGAATTTTTAGAAGTTGTATTTTCTTGTGATAAGTTCAGACCTTACATTGTTGACTCTAAAGTAACCGTTCACACTGATTATGCTGCTATTAAATATCTTATGGAAAGGAAAGATGCTAAACCTAGACTTATTAGATGGGTTCTCTTACTACAAGAATTTGATTTGCATATTATTGATAGAAAGGGAGCTGAGAACCCCGTTGTAGACAACTTGTCTAGGTTAGAAAATGTTCTTGATGACCCACTACCTATTGATGATAGCTTTCCTGATGAACAATTAGCTATCATAAATGCTTCTCGTACTGCTCCATGGTATGCTGGTTATGCTAATTACATTGTTGCCAAATTTATACCACCTAGTTTCACATACCAACAAAAGAAAAAGTTTTTCTATGACTTAAGACATTACTTCTGGGATGACCCACACCTTTATAAAGGGAGTAGATGGTGTTATTAGACGTTGTGTACCTGATCATGAACAGGAACAGATCCTACGCAAGTGTCACTCCGAGGCTTATGGAGGACACCACGTTAGAGATAGAACTGCACATAAGGTATTGCAATCTAGTTTTTATTGGCCTACTCTCTTCCAAGATGCCTGTAAGTTTGTCTTGTATTGCGAGAATGTTAAAGAATTGGTAATATTAGTAGACATCAAGAAATGCCTATGAATTATTCACTTGTTATTGACCCATTTGATGTTTGGGGCTTTGACTATATGGGACCGTTTCCTTCCTCTAATGGGTATACACATATTTTAGTTGTTGTTGATTACGTTACTAAGTGGGTAGAAGCTATTCCAACTAGTAGTGCTGATCATAACACCTCTATTAAGATGCTCAAAGAAGTTATTTTTCCGAGGTTTGGAGTCCCTAGATACTTAATGACTGATGGTGGTTCACATTTTATTCATGGCACTTTCCGTAAAATGCTTGCTAAATATGATGTTAATCATAGAATTGCATCTCCATATCACCCACAGTCTAGTGGCCAAGTAGAACTGAGTAATAGAGAGCTCAAATTAATTTTGCAAAAGACTGTTAATGGATCTAGAAAGAATTGGTCCAAGAAACTTGATGATGCATTATGGGCCTATAGAACCGCATATAAAAATCCTATGGGTATGTCTCCTTATAAAATGGTTTATGGAAAAGGTTGTCACTTCCCTCTCTATAAGTGCATCTAGTGCCACCCCTAGTTGGTTTTGGAGTATTGACGACAAACCTGGTTGAGGGACTAATGTGTTTGTGAGAATTGCAGGATAACATAGGTAGTAGTCCCTTATTGATTTGGTTTACCTACCGGAGATGACCCCTAAAAATGTGTGAAGACATTGAAGACAATGGTGGTCTGTGAAGCTATTCACAGTGAAGTCTATGACATGAGAAGACATCGCATGAAGACTATGGAGCGCGAAGACTTAGTTGTTTCGTTGTTTCCTTTTCTTCTTTGTTGAGTCATAGGCTGTTAAGTGGGGTCCAAGTGAACAAAGTCAGAGTGACTAAAGTGATGCTCAACCAAATCCTATGTCTTCGAGCGAAGACAATGAGTGCAAATCTTATCCAGAGTCGGATGAGTCAACTTTACTTGTAGCCCAAGTCAAGCTGCCGCGTGTGTTTGAAATCTGACCATTGGAACACGTGTCAGTTCCTTAGTGACCCAGGGTCATTTCGGACAAATCAGGTCGAGTTGCCTAGTGGCTATAAATAGCCCACCCCCTACACCATAAATTGGTGGCTGCTCAGAGTTAGTGCACGACTTTTGTCGTTTGAGGGCAACCCACCTCCGAAGCATTTGAGAGAAAATCCTTGCAAGGACAAAGCCCAAACCACCCAGAGCCCAAAGAGTGTTTGGCATCACTGAAGTCTTTCTATCCGCATGATCTGAAGACTTGTTACACTTGAGGACTTTGAATCCTCCAGCAGGTTAGGCATCGCGTTCTGAGCATCCAAGATTCATTATGGATTGCCAGTGAACGAAGTCTTTGAAGGTTTGGAAGTCTACCTTGAAGACTTACCAGAGTGATTGGGCGAGGACTAAGTGTCCTTAGCTCAAGGGGAATAAGGTGAAGACGCGGTCTTCTGAGTTAAATCTCGGCCTCCCTAACCAGACGTACAGTTGTCACAGCAACTGGAACTGGTCGAACAAATCACTGTCCTCTCCAAGCTACTGGGTCTATCTCTCACTTCTCTTTACTTACGGTTTGTCTTCATGAAAAGTCATTGCCTGCTTGCATTATCTGTTTGACTTCACTGAGTGACTACTTGTATTGATTGGCTTCATACTATCTTCCATATTGATCCTTACTACCTAGCTGCTAAAAGTCTTCGTTCTTTCACTTCATTGAATACTTGACTATGGCTTGCCTAGTGTACTCTACCTTACGCTGCATACGAATAGGGTCATTTCTATTGTTTGTCTTTGAAACTCCCATGTTTTGAAGACTTTCATAAAAATCGCCTATTCACCCCTCCTCTAGTCGATATCCAGCTCTTTCAATTGGTATCAGAGTAAGGTACTCCCTTGTTCTGTGTGATTCGGTTTAACCACCTGGAGTTTTAGCGATGTCAACTGCAGGGATAATCAAAGTCTCCGCTGCGTGCCCCATCTTCGATGGCACTGAATACCCCTACTGGAATAATAAGATGCGCATGCATCTTGAAGCCATTGATGTCGATCTGTGGTATGTCGTCAAGAACGGTGTTCCCAAGACCGATGAAGGTGTCACCCCTGCTGATGTCAAGAAGTTCGTTCAACTGGATTCTACTGCCAAGAACACCATCTGTGGTCATCTTACCAAAGGACAGTATGCCCGTGTGAGTGATTTGGAAACATCGAAGCTAGTCTGGGACTGGCTCTCCAAGGTCAACGAAGGCGTCTCAACTCAGAGAGATCAAAGGATCAGTGTCCTCCGCAATCTCTTCAACCGCTTCAAGAGACACGACAATGAGGACGTCCAGCTCACATTTGATCGCCTCACTGATATCATAAATGAGCTCCAAGCACTCGGCGCCACTGAGATCACGAAGCATGAAATAGTCAAGACTCTACTGAGATCACTTGACAGCTCGTTTGACACCCTAGCCCTTATGATTCAAGAACGCCCTGACTTCAAGACTCTCGATCCGTCTGACATACTTGAGAGGCTCAACACACATGAGTTTCAGCTATCTGAGAAACGAGATATCTATGGCCTCAACTATGGCCGAACTCGCGCTTTGAAGGCAAAGGCTGTTTCCTCATCTAGAGAAGAATCTGACTGCAGTTCTGGTGATCTTTAAGACGTTGGAAAGGAGCTTGCTATGCTTGTGAAGAAGTTCCAGAAATTCACTAAGAAGAAAGGCTTCAGAAAGTCTTCATGATCCAGCTCAAGAAATGATGAAGCTTCCACCCATGACCACAAGAAGAGAACATGCCACAAGTGCAAGAAACCTGGTCACTACATCTCTGAGTGTCCACGGTGGGACAATGAGAAGAAGAAGAAGAAGAAGAGCAATGAATATGATTCTAATGACAAGAAGAAGAAGAAATCCTCAGAGTCTTCTTCCAAGTCTTCTTAAAAGTCTTCATCACACAAGAAGAGTTCATCTGGCAAGGCTCGTGCTTTTGTTGGCAAGGAGATGGATTCAGAGGAGGCATCTGCTTCTGAGGAGGTAGAGGTGGAGTCTGAGGAGGAGTCTGACTCTGGCGTTGCAAGTCTGGATCTAGCTAAGCCTACATTGCCAACTCCATCTTCAAAACTGAAGACAATGGCTCCGTCACCAACACTGATGATAATGACAAGGACGACTCTGCTCCCACCTACTACTTCATGGCACATGTCCAAGGTAAAATCACACGATGCTTACTTTCAAACATCAAGTGAAGATGACTTTGATTGTGAACCCAAACCTAGCTTCAAAACACTTGCTAAAATAGCAACTGAACAAAACAAAGCTATGGAACATATTCAAAAACTGTTAGACAAAAGCGATGACCTGTTGGACGCGGAAATGACCCGATCTCAGTCCTTAATTAAAGACATCAAAAATCTTCATGTTAAGTACAAGGAACTTGAAAGTGGTCATAAAACGCTCTCAACAACTCATGAAAAGCTTTCCCACGATTATCTTCAAAGGAAGCAAGATCTTGAGAAATTGAGAACGATTCATGAAGATCTTCAAAAGGAGAACGAGTCACTTTGCGCTCAACAGATCAGTCCCGCTCAGGAAGGATTTGAACCACCATGTCTAAAATGCATTGAGCGTGATAACACTACCTCCGGTGCTGAATGTTCTACTGCTGCTACTGTTGCAATATCCTCAACTGCTGATGTGGTAACTAACCCCTGTGCTGAGGATACCACTACTATTGCTTATGAAAATGCTAGGTTGAAGACACTTGAAAGTGCAACTATCCCTAGGTGGTTTTGGTAATTCATAACAACATATAGCTCATTGAGCTAATGCTATTCCAAGACTATTATTTCAGGAAAGCTCAATGAATGGCATGGCATGGATGATGAAAGTGGATCCCTCAAAATACTAAGGACAAAGGATTGGCTCAAGCTCAAAAGCTCAAGACTCTTCATTTTACATTTTAGTGATCCAAGATCACATTGAGTCTATAGGAAAAGCCAATACTATCAAGGAGGGATGAGGTGTTGCTTAATGAGCCTCTTGCTTCATGTGCTTTGTGATATGCTCCAAAACCCTCAACTACTTTCCCACATCCACAAATGACCTAAACCCAAAGCCAAAATCGGTCACACCGATTCTTCCTATCCGGCACCACCGATTCCAAAAGTCATAGCCACTGCCACAAACCCTAAGCAAATCGGTCTTACCGATAGGGATCTCGGTCTCACCGAGATGGGGTTGCAATCTCTCTGTTTCCCTTCGTAACATTTCGGTCTAACCGAAGTGAGAGATCGGTCCCACCGAGATTGCAATGTAAACTCTCTGTTTCCTTTTTGTAACATTTTGGTCTCACCGAAAAGAGCAAATCGGTCCTACCGAGTTTACCTGACCAACTCTCTGGAAAGCTTATTACCAAATCGGTCTCACCGAGTTTGTGTAATCGGTCTTACCGAGATTATGTTATGCCCTAACCCTAACTGAATCGGTCTCACTGAGATGCATGTCAGTCCCACCGAAAATCACTAATGGTCACTAGGTTTACTAAATAGGTCCGACCGAGTTTAACGATTCGGTCCCACCGAGTTTGGTAAATTGTGTGTAACGGTTAGATTTTGTGTGGCGGCTATATATACCCCTCCACCTCCTCTTCATTCGTGGAGAGAGCCATCAAAACGAACCTACACTTCCAACTTACCATTTCTGAGAGAGAACCACCTACTCATGTGTTGAGGCCAAGATATTCCATTCCTACCACATGAATCTCGATCTCTAGCCTTCCCCAAGTTGCTTTCCACTCAAATCTTCTTTCCACCAGATCCAAAACCTATGAGAGAGAGTTGAGTGTTGGGGAGACTACCATTTGAAGCACAAGAGCAAGGAGTTCATCATCAACGCACCATTTGTTACTTCTTGGAGAGTGGTGTCTCCTAGATTGGCTAGGTGTCACTTGGGAGCCTCCGACATGATTGTGGAGTTGAACCAAGGAGTTTGTAAGGGCAAGGAGATCGCCTACTTCGTGAAGATCTACCGCTAGTGAGGCAAGTCCTTCGTGGGCGACGGCCATGGTGGGATAGACAAGGTTGCTTCTTCGTGGACCCTTCGTGGGTGGAGCCCTCCGTGGACTCGCGCAGCCGTTACCCTTCGTGGGTTGAAGTCTCCATCAACGTGAATGTACGATAGCACCACCTATCGGAACCACGCCAAAAACATCCCTGTCTCCAATTGCGTTTGAATCCTCCAAACCCTTCCCTTTACTTTCTTGCAAGTTGCATGCTTTAATTTCCGCTGCCTATATACTCTTTGCATGCTTGCTTGATTTGTGTGATGATTGCTTGACTTGTCCTAAAGTAGCTAAAATCTGCCAAACTCTAAAATTGGGAAAAGGTTAAGTTTTTATTGTTCAAGTAGTCTAATCACCCCCTCTAGACATACTTCAAGGTCCTACAAGTGGTATCAGAGCTTTGGTCTCCATTTGGTTTGATTTCCATAGCTTTTGGTGGTCATAGCCTTGGTTTCACAACCTAGGAGAGTATGGCGTCTAGCGAGGGAAATTATCACCGTAGAGGTCCTTACTTTGATGGTACTAATTTTGCTAGTTGGAAGCATAAGATGAAAATGCATATTCTCGGACATAACCCTGCCGTTTGGGCTATTGTGTGTATTGGCTTGCAAGGTGAATTCTTTGATGGGAGAGAACCAAACCGTGAAGCTAGCGCGGATGAATTGAAGATGTTGCAATACAACGCTCAAGCTTGTGATATCCTCTTCAACGGATTGTTCCCCGAAGAATTCAACAAAATCAGCCGTCTTGAGAATGCAAAGGAAATTTGGGATACTTTGATTGATATGCATGAAGGTACCGACTCCGTCAAGGAATCCAAGTTGGATGTGCTCCAAAGTCAGATTGACAAGTTCAAAATGAAGGATGGTGAAGGTGTCGCTAAAATGTACTCTAGGCTTGCTCTTATCACAATTGAGATTGCCGGCTTAGGGAGTGAAGAGATGACCGAAAAAATTCATCATCAAGAAGATTCTAAGAGCATTGGATGGAAAGTATGATACCGTGTGCACATTGATTCAAATGATGCCAAACTACAAAGATCTCAAGCCAACGGAAGTCATTGGAAGAATTGTTGCTCATGAGATGTCACTCAAGGATAAGGAGGAACTTCACAACAAGTCAAGTGGTGCTTACAAAGCCTCAAGTGACGCCCCCACATCATCAAGTGAGAAACAAACCTTCAATTAAGAATTGAGCTTAATGGTGAAGAACTTCAACAAATTCTACAAGAGTAGAAGCAAAGAAAGAAGCTCCAAGTCAAGGTCTTACGATGACAAGAGATCTTCTAGTCGTGAGCACAATTGCTACAATTGTGGGAGACCCGGACACTACTCCAATGAGTGTACGACGCCCTACAAAAGAAGAGAAGATTCTCCAAGAAGAAGGAGCAAAAGAGAAGAATCACCACCAAGAGAGAGGAGGAGTATAGATGAGCGTTATGAATGAAGACCCTCACGGAGAAGCAAGGATTCGGAAAGGAAGGACAAGTCATCAAGGAGCTACACAAAACGAAGACATCAAGCTCATGTTGGTGAATGGGTATCCGGCTCCGACTCCGACAATCACTCCGAGAGAAGCTATCACTCCGACTCCGAATATACTCAAGGTGAAGGTGTTGCCGGTCTAGCACTTGTGTCAACCAACTCCTACGACATATTTGACTCACCAAACGAAGGTGTTGGAAGATGCTTCATGGCCAAAGGTCCAAAGGTAACACATCCTGAGTATGTTGATTTCAATAGTGATGAAGATGACTTGCTTGTGGATGATGATTTACTTGTTGACAACTCTAGTGATGAATACTATGATGAAACGTCAATTAATCATGCTAATCAAGATAAAACGAATGACAATGATAAGGAGAAGATTGAGCTTCTAACTAAAGAACTAAACTCTCTTAAGTTAGCTCATGAAACTATCTACGAAGATCATCGAGAACTTTTGAGGGCTCATGAGAAGTTACGCTTTGAAAAGCTCAATCTTGAGCAAGAGCATGAGTTCTTAAAAGAAATCAATGATGATCTTCACAAGAAAAGTTCTTCTTACATTGCCAAGCGTTTACTCTTATCCACTTACATGCCTCAAGTCAAGTCTAGTAACAAGTACAAGAAAGATACTTCCTCTAGTAGTAACAATAATAATGTCAAATCCAATATTGTTGCTTCTAGTAGTTCTCTTGATTCCACTAATGATTCTCTTAGCCAAGTTACACTTGAGCAAGAAAATAGCTTATTGAAGGGAATTATAGAGAAAGGTGTTTACAAGAGCCTTGCCGGGAGTAAGCAATTCGAGGAAAGTGTACGCAAGCAAGGAAGGCACCAGAAGAATCAAGGTGTTGGTTTTGAATGAAAGTTCAATGCCAATGGAGTTGAGTGGGAAGAAGATCAATACCCCAAGACGAAGTTTGTTCCTCAACAAGAGAAGTATGATCCTACTTCCTTCAAGGGAACACAAGCTCAAGATGATCTTCCACCACAAGACCACAAGAACAAAGGCAAGGACAAGCTTCAAGAAGAGATTGATGCATTTGAAGAAGCACCTAAAGCCTCGTTCAAGTGGGTTCCCAAGACTACGTCAAGTTCTACTTCATCAAGTACAACTACAACTCCAAGGATTCCCATCAAGATGATGTGGATCCTGAAGAAGAAGAACTAGAGAGTTCTTGAGGGTGACTCCGCCATCACTCACATCATTTTGGCAAGAACAAGTGCAATCAACTTCCACATCTTGCACTAGTTCAAGGAGTCACAAACCCTCATGTTGGTAAGGCAAGGGACAAGGTAACCTAATGATTTCATGGACATCATCTTGTGTGTGCATCACTCTATGTCTATGGATATTCTTGTTTGTTCCTTGTGGGAATAACCCATGTAGGTAAGTTGAAAGTGTAACTCACTCCAAAGGATTGCTCCAAATGATCTACATCAACATTGAGCATCTACATCTTCAACACCTACATGAAGTCATCATCGACAAAACCCAAGGTTAGTTCATCCCTCTAAGGGGGGATCTCACATCTAGGGGGAGCTTAACTCTAAGAATTGAGTCAAAGCAACTCTAATGGTGTGAACACATCAATGCATTATGTAAAAGTGGTAACCCCACTTGAGCTTAAACGATGAGTATGACCTATGATCAAATGTACTCATTTGACTCCTAAGTCAATATACTCATATATAGATGACCTAGTCATCGCCAATTGTTTGATGATAGAATTGGTTGTCCATGCTTTGCCACATATTTCATTTGCCATCTTATTGTGTGAGCATATTGGTGCATATTTTACTCATTCAAGGACATCCACTTGTTGTTTTGATTGTTGGGTTTCTTTTCTTTTTGCCAAGTGGATGGACAAGAATGCCTAAGAACCTTCTTTAGCTATCTATGCTTTTCTCATCTCAAACTCTATTCATGCTACATCACAAAATTTGATCAAGTTAGATTCGAACCACTCTGTGTGAGGAGCACTCGAAGTCCCCGATTCGTCATAGACTTAAACTTCCAAAACCTTTTTGTGATTCTCGGTCAGACCGATTCCTCCATTTCGGTCCTACCGAGATCATCAAGTTGATCTGAGTTTTCAATCTCGGTGCAACCGATTTGAACTTTTCGGTCTCACCGATTTGTTGTAACTGAACACAGTTATGCATCTCGGTGCCACCGAGTTGTTCCACTCGGTCACACCGACAGGGTCGGGCTATATATAGTCACGGGATTTTTTTTGGAAATTTCTCCGAAACCCTTCGCCCGCGCAATAGCTCGCTCTGCCATCGGAGGTCTCCGGATCGTCTCCTTGTCGCCAGTAGCCTCCTGTCGCTGGTCTCCGCCGCCGTCAACGGGTTTCATCCCCGCTGTTGCCGCCGTAGCAAGTCCACCGCCAAGTTAGGGTATGGACTTGATCTTTGTGCTATCCACGTCTGATTCCAAGCACATTGTATTTTTATCGAATCTTGCCACAATTGAAACTCTTCTATCCAGCCAAAGTAGTCCATAGATTAGATGAGATTCAAATTTTTAGGGTTAGGTTTCTGCCGAAACCATCTCGGACCCACCGATTTGGGTTATGCCATTGCACTAGTAACTCCCGGTCTGACCGAGAATTACTAATCGGTGCGACCGATTTGAGGATTCTGTGAAACCCTAGCAGTCTCGGTGCCACCGAACTGTGACTCGGTCCAACCGAGATCATCAGTTTAGGTTCCAAAACTGCTTCGGTATCACCGAGGTAGAAAATCGGTTGATCCGAAATGCTTTCTATGGAAAACTAAAACTGAACTTTTGAATCATTCTTTTGCAAAAACTACTGCATTTTGTGATGCTCATCTATTCTATCTCATCTATAACTCTTCACAGGGTCAGCAGTCAGCTTTTGCAGTATGTCAGATCAGAGTGACAGCCAGAACAGGTCAGAAGAGCAGATGGACTTGAGTGAGGGCACTAGTCCCTCAACTACAGATGAAGGGAGCAGAAGTACTCCTAGCAATTTGCCTAAGGCTGCTACTAGGCAAAGGAGGAAAAGAACTTCAGATTCTGAGGATGAAGATTACAAAGCTGAGGAAGATGAGGCCACTTCCAAGAAAGTGGTGCTCAAGAAAGAATATGGCTCTGCATAGAGCACAAAACCAGGTCTGAAGAAGAAAGTTCCTGCCAAAAGGACACCAATGCCAAAGGCCAGAAAGTCCACTCAAGTGCCAGCTCAAGCTCAACCCAAAGAAGCACCTGCAAGGAAAGATACATCATCCAAACCTCAGAAAGTCCCCACTGGTGCAACTATGAAGTTCACAATTGAATCAGAGGATGATGGTGATCAGGACAAGAAAAAGAAGAGAGCAAGAACCACAACTACCAAGGTCCTTGGAAAGCCCTCAATGAGGAGAGATTCTGAAGAAGAGGAAGAGGATGCAGCAGCAGCACCTAAGGCACCTAAGCTTATGGGTGATGCAATCAGATCAGGGGCTGCAACATCTAAGCCCAAGGATGCACCCAAAGCTGCCTCCAAGGCCAAGCAAGTTCCAAAGAGGAATACTAGGAGTATTCCAGCTGCTGAGAAGAACAAGGCCCCAGTGCCCAATGTTGCTGAAGATGAGGATGAAGAAGGACAGGTCCTAAGAAAGCTCAAGCCCAAGATACCAGACCACAATGATGCCCATCCTGTGGCTGAGGACATGAGAATCAGGAAGGATTCAGGGCTGAGATTGTGGAGGATGGAAGATCCATATGCTTCAAGGAGAAGGACTGCTGTTGACTACAGGTTCCATACAAAGGAACAACAGGACTTTTATGAGACAATCTTGTTGGACAAGAAGCCCATAGTTTGTGACAAGAGGTGGGTCGACTGGACCTACATCAAGGACAATGAAGAGCACTATCCTGGAGTTCAAGAAAGCTTTGTTGCTTGTGGAGTTGCTGATTTTGTTGGACAGAAGTTCACCAACTGGAATGATGAGCTTATCATGCAGTTCTACTCCACAGCACACTTTTACCCAGATGGAAGAATTGTTTGGATGTCTGAAGGTACAAGGTACCAATCCACTGTTGAAGAATGGTCAAGTTTGATAAATGCCCCCAAGGAAAGTGAGGATGACCTAGACATTTATGCAAAGAAGAAGTTGGGTCACAATTCAATGGCTAACATGTACAAGGAGATTCCAGACAAGGCAGTAGAGACTCACAAGTTTGGATCAGTTCACTTTCTGCTGTCAGGGTTGCCAACCATCAATTGGATTCTGAGGCACACTTTGTTGCCCAAGTCTGGTGACCGCAACATGATCAGAGGACATGCCATCAACATGCTGCATGTGTTTGATGTGCCACAGAAGTTCAAAGTCATGAGCCTAATAATTGAAACAATCAAGAGGACTGCAGCAGATCAGAAGAGGAGTTGTGGATATGCACCTCAGATTCAGGAATTGATCAACTCAAAGATGGGCACAGAGAAATATCAGTTGGATAAGGAACATTTTCCACTTTATCCAGACTTTGAGGACAATGAGGTTGTCATGAATGAAGATGATCCACAATCAGTTCAAGCTCAGGAGAAGAAGGAGAAGGCAAAGAAGGAGAAGGCTGCCAAGATGCCAACTCAAGAGGAGGCATCTGAATATTTCTTGAAAACCAAACAGGAGCAGCTTGGTTACTTGATAGCATCTACACTGAGGATTGAGAAAGGACTGGCCACCCTCACTCAGAATCAGGAGAGCCTTGAGAGAATCATGGAACAAAAATTCTATGATCTAGATGTCAAAGTAACTGAGATTCAGTCAGTTGTGGAGCAGCTCCAGGATGACATGCAGGAGAGGAAGGGCAAGACTACCACAAATGTGTTTGCCAGAGTGCCCAGAGCCCAGAGGTCAGTTGCAGTGCCAGTGATAGACACTAGAGCAACAACTTCAGCACCAGCTACTGCCCCTACAGTTCCAGTGCAACCAGCTCCAGCACCAACTCCTCCAGCTCCATCCACTTCCACTGAAGCCTTCGTCCAAGGAGCCATCTCTACACCACCACCAGAAGATCAAGCCTGAGAGTCGATCTAGCACTATGCATTTTCTATGGACTTTTTGGTAACTTGTTTCCAAAGGGGGAGAAAAATGTATAGATCATAGGCTTCGAGAGAGAGAGAGAGAGTGTTGCTTTTGTTCTCTCTTGCTTTATTTGGTGGTCTTTAAACTTTGTTTGCTTTTGGTTGAGATACTATGCTTGTGAGACATTGATGATCATGTGTTTGATCATAAGCTACACTTATGCATGCTTGATATTATCCTATCTATCTTATGTGATCACTCACTATGCTTGGTGATGAGTGCATGTATTCATTGTTTATTATTTTGAGCGCTCCACCAAGATGTATGTGACATGGAAGAGTAACCCATGAGCCTAATTCATTGTGCATTTGCAGTCCAAAGCAAATCTTAACCCATGCACAAATTTAGGGGGAGCTCTTGCTTATCACATACTTCTCAAAGCGATGATGTTATTCAATCTTATTATCATTTGTCGAAGCTTTGATCTATATGTTGTCATCAATTACCAAAAAGGGGGAGATTGAAAGTGCAACTATCCCTAGGTGGTTTTGGTAATTCATAACAACATATAGCTCATTGAGCTAATGCTATTCCAAGACTATTATTTCAGGAAAGCTCAATGAATGGCATGGCATGGATGATGAAAGTGGATCCCTCAAAATACTAAGGACAAAGGATTGGCTCAAGCTCAAAAGCTCAAGACTCTTCATTTTACATTTTAGTGATCCAAGATCACATTGAGTCTATAGGAAAAGCCAATACTATCAAGGAGGGATGAGGTGTTGCTTAATGAGCCTCTTGCTTCATGTGCTTTGTGATATGCTCCAAAACCCTCAACTACTTTCCCACATCCACAAATGACCTAAACCCAAAGCCAAAATCGGTCACACCGATTCTTCCTATCCGGCGCCACCGATTCCAAAAGTCATAGCCACTGCCACAAACCCTAAGCAAATCGGTCTTACCGATAGGGATCTCGGTCTCACCGAGATGGGGTTGTAATCTCTCTGTTTCCCTTCGTAACGTTTCGGTCTAACCGAAGTGAGCGATCGGTCCCACCGAGATTGCAATGTAAACTCTCTGTTTCCTTTTTGTAACATTTCGGTCTCACCGAAAAGAGCAAATTGGTCCCACCGAGTTTACCTGACCAACTCTCTGGAAAGCTTATTACCAAATCGGTCTCACCGAGTTTGTGTAATCGGTCTTACCGAGATTACGTTATGCCCTAACCCTAACCGAATCGGTCTCACCGAGATGCATGTCAGTCCCACCGAAAATCACTAACGGTCACTAGGTTTACTAAATCGGTCCGACCGAGTTTAACGATTCGGTCCCACCGAGTTTGGTAAATTGTGTGTAACGGTTAGATTTTGTGTGGAGGCTATATATACCCCTCCACCTCCTCTTCATTCGTGGAGAGAGCCATCAGAACGAACCTACACTTCCAACTTACCATTTCTGAGAGAGAACCACCTACTCATGTGTTGAGGCCAAGATATTCCATTCCTACCATATGAATCTTGATCTCTAGCCTTCCCCAAGTTGCTTTCCACTCAAATCTTCTTTCCACCAGATCCAAAACCTATGAGAGAGAGTTGAGTGTTGGGGAGACTATCATTTGAAGCACAAGAGCAAGGAGTTCATCATCAACGCACCATTTGTTACTTCTTGGAGAGTGGTGTCTCCTAGATTGGCTAGGTGTCACTTGGGAGCCTCCGACAAGATTGTGGAGTTGAACCAAGGAGTTTGTAAGGGCAAGGAGATCGCCTACTTCGTGAAGATCTACCGCTAGTGAGGCAAGTCCTTCGTGGGCGACGACCATGGTGGGATAGACAAGGTTGCTTCTTCGTGGACCCTTCGTGGGTGGAGCCCTCCGTGGACTCGCGCAGCCGTTACCCTTCGTGGGTTGAAGTCTCCATCAACGTGGATGTACGATAGCACCACCTATCGGAACCACGCCAAAAACATCCGTGTCTCCAATTGCGTTTGAATCCTCCAAACCCTTCCCTTTACTTTCTTGCAAGTTGCATGCTTTAATTTCCGCTGCCTATATACTCTTTGCATGCTTGCTTGATTTGTGTGATGATTGCTTGACTTGTCCTAAAGTAGCTAAAATCTGCCAAACTCTAAAATTGGGAAAAGGTTAAGTTTTTATTATAGTCTAATCACCCCCCCTCTAGACATACTTCAAGGTCCTACAACACTGCTTGAGACAGGGATGTACAAAAGTCTCAAAGGGCACTAGACATTATGTGATGTCCTCAAAAAGCAGATTCTGAACCAAAACCCTAGGAAAGAGGTTGTTGGGTTTGAGAGGAAAATGAATGTTGATGGGTCTTACTGGAAGCCTGAGAAGTACCCCAAAACCACATGGGTTGCTACAAAGGAACCTTCAGTAGATCCATCCACCTTATCTGGTTTCACTTGTGCTAACCCTATTATCATTGATGAATCCTTTGATTCAAACTATAAACTGTTTAATAATCAGAATGGCGATGTGTTTGCCAGGTATATTGGTACTAACTTCAGGAATGGGCCACCTATGAAGAAGATATGGGTACCCAAAAGTTGTCTTGAGAATCTTCTTGTGAATGTCATCATGACACCACCTGGGAAGAAGACAAACCCCAGACCAAAGGCTTCATATGGTCCAAAAGCTTCATACAGACCGAGGACTCATCTGAGTCACCCTAACATGTTTTGTAGGGAAATCATACTCAGACCCATGAATATGAGCGTGTTTCCTCAAACCGCTATGTTCATAGAACAAAGAACTTTTTTTTGCTTATTCTTATGAGTATTATTCACCTCCTGCAAGGCTATTTGCTAGGGCTCCAAAGCCGAAGTTCTCAAATGCTGCACTTAGACTCATTGCTTCTAAGCCACCCCTGAAAATGTGGGTGCTTAAGAAAACTTAACTCTCTTTTGCAGGGAAATGTCTCCAGCCGGAAATCAAAGGCGTCTGATGCTTATGTTTGGGACCTTAAACATCTTGTGGGGCACAAGATAAAATGCCCAAATGGTCTTACTATGTATTTCGTCCCGGGATTCCTTGACACTCATCCTATCTATCCTAACCAAGATCTTAATTTCTATGTTCCACTTGTTCGTCAAATGTTTATGCTTCACAACTCGCTTGGTGAAGCCTATCCCCCAAACTGCACTGTAGGCTATGACACCTCATACTTCAGAATGGATTATGGACAGTGGATGCACTAACCACATGACTGGCGATCGAAGTCTACTGATGGATTCAACGCTACGTCCATTAGACAAGAGTCACATCACATTTGCTCACACTGGTAAAAGCAAGGTATTGGGTCTAGGTAGAGTTGCAATATCAAGGGATCAACACATGGATAAAGTGATGCTTATTGAATCCCTTGGTTTCAACTTAATGTATGTCTCAATGCTTTGTGACTTAAACATGATTGTGCTATTTGGAAAATATCGTTGCCTTGTTCTAATGGAATCTGACAAGTCTCTAGTCTTTGAAGGGTATCGGGAAGATGATCTGTATATGGTAGATTTATGATAACCCACAAGTGTAGGGGATAATTGTAGCCTCTTCCGATAAGTAAGAGTGTCGAACCCAATGAGGAGCTAAAGGTAGAACAAATACTCTCTCAAGTCCTATCTGCCACTGATACGACTCTACGCACGCTTAGTGTTCGCTTTACCTAGAACAAGTATGAAACTAGAAGTACTTTGTAGGTGTTGTTGGAAAGTTTTGCAAGAAAATAAAGAGCACGTAAATAAAAAGTAGGGGCTGTTTAGATAAAGATGCAATAAAATAAATATAGCGAGTGTGGAAAAGTGGTGGTAGGAGTTGCGGAATTGTCCCTAAGAAATTGACTACTTTACTAGACCGATAGCAAGTTTTATGTGGGAGAGGCCACTGCTAGCATGTCATCCCTGACTTGGAATTCTATGCACTTATGATTGGAACTATTAGCAAGCATCCGCAACTACTAACGTTCATTAAGGTAAAACCCAACCATAGCATTAAGATATATTGGTCCCCCTTCAATCCCGTATGCATCAATTTATATGCTAGGTTGAAGCTTCTGTCACTCATGCCCTCCAATACATAGTCCTATCAACATACAACTAGCCCTATGGTGTGATCCACACGCGCCCTCATATGATGGGCACCAAAGGACAGCAACATAACCACAAGCAAATTAAATCAATCATAGCAATTCATCAACCACCAATAGGACAACGAAAATCTACTAAGACGTCATAGGATGGCAACACATCATTGGATAATAATATGAAGCATAAAGCACCATGTTCAAGTAGAGGGTACAGCGGGTTGCGGGAGAGTGGACCGCTGTAGATAGAGGGTGATGGAGATGTTGGTGAAGATGGCGAAGGTGTTGGTGAAGATCACGGTGATGATGATGGCCCCCGATGGCGTTCCGGCGCCACCAGAAGCAAGGGGGAGAGAGCTCCCCTTCTTATTCTTCTTCCTTGACCTTCTCCCTAGATGGGAGAAGGGTTTCCCCTCTGGTCCTTGGCTCCCATGGCGTGGGAGGGGCGAGAGACCCTCCGAGATTGGATCTATCTCTCTGTCTCTCTTTGTTTCTGCGTTCCCTGATTCTGCCCCTTCACCGTTTCTTTTATATCCGGAGATCCGTAACTCCGATTGGGGTGAATCTTTTGCCCAGATTTTTCTCATAAAATTAGCCTTCTTGCGGTAAAAGAAGAGCGTCAACCTCCTTACGGGTGGCCCACGAGAGTGCCAGGCGTGCCCAGGGGGGTGGGCGTGCCCCCTGTCTCATGGCCATCTCGGGCACCATTTCGCGTTGATTCTTCCTCCGGAAAATCCCAAATATTCCAAAATAATTCTCCGTACGTTTTTATCCCGTTTGGATTCCGTATGATATTGGGTTTCTGCGAAACATAAAACATGTAACAAACAGGAACTGGCACTGGGCACTGGATCAATATGTTAGTCCCAAAAATAGTATAAAAAGTTGCCAAAAGTATATGAAAGTTGAAGAATATTGTCATGGAACAATCAAAAATTATAGATACAGCGGAGATGTATCAGCATCCCCAAGCTTAATTCATGCTCGTCCTCGAGTAGGTAAATGATAAAAAGATAATTTTTGATGTGGAATGCTACCTAGCATAATCTTGATCATATGTCTAATCATGGCATGAATATTAAGATACGAGTGATTCAAAGCAATAGTATATCATTTGACATAAAAACAATAATACTTCAAGCATACCAACCAAGGAATTATGTCTTATCGAAATAACATAGCCAAAGAAAGCTCATCCCTACAAAATCATATAGTCTGGCTATGCTCCATCTTCATTACAAAAAATACTCCCATCATGCACAACCCCGGTTTCAGCCAAGCAATTGGTTCATACTTTTTAACGTGCTTCAGCTTTTTCAACTCTTATGCAATACATGAGCGCAAGCCATGGACATAGCACTATAGGTGGAATAAAATATGATGGTGAAGGTTTATGTGGAGAAGACAAAAAGGGAGAAAGTCTCACATCGACGCGGCTAATCAACGGGTTATGGAGATGCCCATCAATTGATGTCAATGCGAGGAGTAGGGATTGCCATGCAACGGATGCACTAGAGCTATAAGTGTATGAAAGCTCAAACTGAAAACTAAGTGGGTGTGCATCCAACTTGCTTGCTCATGAAGACCTCGGGCATTTGAGGAAGCCCATCATCGGAATATACAAGCCAAGTTCTATAATGAAAATTCCCACTAGTATATGAAAGTGATAACTCAAGAGACTCTCTATATGAAGAACATGGTGCTATTTTGAAACACAAGTGTGGTAAAAGGATAGTAATGTTTCCCCTTCTCTCTTTTTCTCTCATTTTTTTATTTTCCTTTTTTTTGGTGGGCTTCTTTGGTCTCTTTTTTTATTTGGGCTTCTTTGGCCTCTTTTATTTTTCATAAAGTCCGGAGTCTCATCCCGACTTGTGGGGGAATCATAGTCTCCTTCATCCTTTCCTCACTGGGGTAATGCTCTAATAATGATGATCATCACACTTTTATTTACTTACAACTCAATATTACAACTCGATATCTCGAACAAAGATATGAATCTATATGAATGCTTCCGGCGGTGTACCGGGATGTGCAATGATCTAGCATAGCAATGACATCAAAACGGACAAGCCATGAAACCATCATGCTAGCTATCTTACGATCATGCAAAGCAATATGACAATGAATGTTCAAGTCATGTATATGATGATGATGGAAGTTGCATGGCAATATATATCGGAATGGCTATGGAAATGCCATGATAGGTAGGTATGGTGGCTGTTTTGAGGAAGATATAAGGAGGCTTATGTGTGATAGAGCGTATCATATCATGGGGTTTGGATGCACTGGCGAAGTTTGCACCAACTCTCGAGGTGAGAAAGGGCAATGCACGATACCGTAGAGGCTAGCAAATTGCGGAAAGGTGAGTGTGCGTATATCCATGGACTCACATTAGTCATAAAGAACTCATATACTTATTGCAAAAGTCTACTTGCCCTTGAAGCAAAGTACTACTACGCATGCTCCTAGGGGAAGGGTTGGCAGGAGTTAACCATCGCGCGATCCCGACCTCCACTCATAAGGAAAGCAATCAAAGAGTACCTCATGCTCCAACTTCGTTACTTAACGGTTCACCATACGTGCATGCTACGGGACTTGCAAACCTCAACACAAGTATTTCTAAATTTCACAATTACTCAACTAGCACAACTCTAATATCACCACCTTTATATCGCAAAACTATTGCAAGGAATCAAACATATCATATTCAGTGATCTACAAGTTTTATGTAGGGTGTTATGACTAACCATGTAAATGACCAATTCCTGTCATCTCTCTAAATAGATATAAGTGAAGCAAGAGAGTTTAATTCTTTCTACAAAATATATGCCCACACTCTAACAATTATAAGTGAAGCAAAAGAGCATTCTACAAATGGCGGTTTTCTATGTGAAGAGAAACATGCAATCCAAACTTCAAATGATATAAGTGAAGCACATGAAGCATTCTATAAAGCCATACTCAAAAGATTTATGTGAAGTGCCATGAGCATTCTATAAATCAACCAAGGACTATCTGATACCAGTATGGTGCATAAAAGAAAAGTGAAAACTAAATGGAAAAGACGCTCCAAGACTTGCACATATCGCATAAACGAAACGAATACGAAAACATACCGATACTTGTTGAAGAAAGAGGGGATGCCTTCTGGGGTATAGCTTAGATGCTTGAGTCTCCTTGAATATTTACTTGGGGTGCCTCGGGCATCCCCAAGCTTGAGCTCTTGCCTCTCTTCCTTTTCCTCATATCGAGACCTCCTCGATCAAACACTTCATCCATACAAAACTTCAACAGAAAACTCGGTAAGATCCGTTAGTATAATAAAGCAAATCACTACTCTAGGTACTGTTGCAAACCAATTCATATTTTGTTTTTGCATTGTGTCTACTGTAATATAACTTTTTCATGGCTTAATCCACTGATATAAATTGATAGATTCATCAAAACAAGCAAACTATGCATCAAAAACAGAATCTGTCAAAATTAAACAGTCTGTAGCAATCTGAACATTCACCATACTTATGGTATCCCAGAAATTCTACCAAAATTAGGAAAAATAAAAAAGTTGTACATAAAGACAATGCAAAAAGAATCAGAACCATTTGGCGTTCCAGTTAAAAATGTAAAATCGCACACTATAGCCAAAGTTTCTGTCCTGCACCGCACAAACCAACAAGCATTGTAAACATCCTAAAGGCAACCCTTGGCACATTATTTTTATAATTCAATGGAATTGTACAAGGGGATACTTATTTTTGATGAAAAGTTTCTGTAATCAAGATTCACAAAGTTTCCGTGAGCATGAACAAAGTTCAAGGCTAGCTCCCACTTCAACAATGCTTGTCTTTCTCACTTTCAATTTCCTTTCTGAAAAGTTTTTAGGTTCCCCTCTTTATTTTTTTGTTTTTAAACTATATGAAAGCACTCAATAGAAATAAATGACTCTCTAAAACTTCTGGGTTGTCTCCCTGGCAGCGCTTTCTTTAAAGCCATTAAGCTAGGCATTTAGTGCTCAAGTAATGAATCCACCCGGATCCCAAGGTATATCAAAGCCAATTTTAATTAACAATGATTTGTAATTTAGTAGTGAGAACAAAGTAACATATATCATGGAATGATGAAGTCTAACCCTCTTCCTATGCATCGGCATGTCATAATAGAACAATTCATTCACACATAATAAAGGCCAATGCATAGTATAAATAGTTTCTTGCAATTCTATCATATTGGAAACATAAAGAGGCGGAGATATAGTTCCTCTCTCATAATAATTGCAAGTAGGAGCAGCAAGCACATGCATATTATATCTATCAAAATCATCATGTGCAATGGTAAAAGGCAACCCATCAATATAATCCTTACTAAGCGCAAACTTCTCCGATATAGTGTAGTCGGGAGAATTCAAAAAGATAATAGGACTATCATGTGTGGGTGCAATAGCAACAATTTCATGTTTAACATAAGGAACTATAGCAAGTTCATCTCCATAAGCATAATTCATATTGGCATCTTGTCCACAAGCATAGCAAGCATCATCAAAAGGGGATATTTCAAGAGAATCAACGAAATCATAACAATCATCATAGCAATCATCCTTCAGTAAGCACGGAGGGGAATTAAACAATGTATGAGTTGAAGAGTTACTCTCATTAGAAGGTGGGCACGGGTGATCAATCCGTTCTTCCTCCTTTTGTTCTTCGCTCTCCTCATCATCTTTTTCATCCAATGAGCTCACATTTTCATCAATTTCTTCTTCCATAGCTTCCTGCAAAATATTAGTCTCTTCTTGGACAGCGGAGAATTTCTCAATATATAGTTTAACATAGGCATTAGAAGCATAATTATCATAACAATATTCAAGTATGGAAAAATTTCCAGATTTGTAGAGAGTAGCATCATACTTTTCAATCAAAGAAGCAATTTCATAAGCACCCTTAAAAGCAACAAATTCTTCAATTTGTTGAACATCATAGTAATTACAAACACCCTTAGCATACGAAGATACAATTCCATTATCAATAAACTCACATTGGTAGGGAAGGTGTTTCTTAGGGTTTTCAGAACAACAAGTAACATCATATATTTCACATAAATTCCAAGGATATCATTGCAAACGATGAATTTGATCCAGTAAAAGC
The DNA here is from genome assembly GCF_018294505.1 of Triticum aestivum. Lineage (NCBI taxonomy): Eukaryota > Viridiplantae > Streptophyta > Magnoliopsida > Poales > Poaceae > Triticum > Triticum aestivum. The sequence continues at coordinate 134,002,646 of NC_057807.1, forward strand.
TTCCCTTTTTCAGATATACGGTGTCGCACATAACAAGCATGCTCATCTAAAGATTTGCCCTCAACTAATTAAGCTAGTTGGGGTTTCAGCACAAGCACAAATGGATCGAAGATGATCCAAGTAAAAAGCTTCAGGAGTGTGATAGATTTTGAGTGGTTCTTCAACCATTGGTGTAGTAGGTACAACTAATTTTTTTGGTATTTTGCGTTTCCTACCCATAACTAAAGATAGAAAACAACTAAGAACAGCAAATAAAAATTACTTAGTGATAAAGCAAACAAGCACACACGAGAATATTCACCCCATGCTATGACTCCCCGGCAACGGCGCCAGAAAAAGGTCTTGATAACCCACAAGTGTAGGGGATAATTGTAGCCTCTTTCAATAAGTAAGAGTGTCGAACCCAACGAGGAGCTAAAGGTAGAACAAATACTCTCTCAAGTCCTATCTGCCACTGATACGACTCTACGCACGCTTAGTGTTCGCTTTACCTAGAACAAGTATGAAACTAGAAGTACTTTGTAGGTGTTGTTGGAAAGTTTTGCAAGAAAATAAAGAGCACGTAAATAAAAAGTAGGGGCTGTTTAGATAAAGATGCAATACAGTAAATATAGCGAGTGTGGAAAAGTGGTGGTAGGATTTGCGGAATTGTCCCTAAGCAATTGACTACTTTACTAGACCGATAGCAAGTTTTATGTGGGAGAGGCCACTGCTAGCATGTCATCCCTGACTTGGAATTCTATGCACTTATGATTGGGACTATTACCAAGCATCCGCAACTACTAACGTTCATTAAGGTAAAACCCAACCATAGCATTAAGATATATTGGCCCCCCTTCAATCCTGTATGCATCAATTTATATGCTAGGTTGAAGCTTCTGTCACTCATGCCCTCCAATACATAGTCCTATCAACATACAACTAGCCCTATGGTGTGATCCACACGCGCCCTCATATGATGGGCACCAAAGGACAGCAACATAACCACAAGCAAATTAAATCAATCATAGCAATTCATCAACCACCAATAGGACAACGAAAATCTACTCAGACATCATAGGATGGCAACACATCATTGGATAATAATATGAAGCATAAAGCACCATGTTCAAGTAGAGGGTACAGCGGGTTGCGGGAGAGTGGACCGCTGTAGATAGAGGGGGAAGGTGATGGAGATGTTGGTGAAGATGGCGGAGGTGTTGGTGAAGATCGCGGTGATGATGATGGCCCCCGGCGGCGTTCCGGCGCCACCGGAAGCAAGGGGGAGAGAGCCCCCCTTCTTCTTCTTCTTCTTCCTTGACCTTATCCCTAGATGGGAGAATGGTTTTCCCTCTAGTCCTTGGCTCCCATTGAGTGGGAGGGGCGAGAGCCCCTCCGAGATTGGATCTATCTCTCTGTCTCTCTCTGTTTCTGCGTTCCCTGATTCTGCCCCTTCACCGTTTCTTTTATATCTGGAGATCCATAACTCCGATTGGGGTGAATCTTTTGCCCAGATTTTTCTCATAAAATTAGCTTTCTTGCGGCAAAAGGAGAGCGTCAACCGCCTTACGGGTGGCCCACGAGAGTGCTAGGCGTGCCTAGGGGGGTGGGCGCACCCCCCTGTCTCGTGGCCACCTCGGGCACCATTTCGCGTTGATTCTTCCTCCGGAAAATTCCAATTATTCCAAAATAATTCTCCGTCCGTCTTTATCCCGTTTGGGTTCCGTTTGATATTGGGTTTCTGCGAAACATAAAACATGCAACAAACAGGAACTGGCACTGGGCACTGGATCAATATGTTAGTCCCAAAAATAGTATAAAAAGTTGCCAAAAGTATATGAAAGTTGAAGAATATTGGCATGGAACAATAAAAAATTATAGATACGACGGAGACGTATCAATTTCTCAGGAGGACCACAGATGTCCGTATGTCTTCTAGCAAAAGCTTCAGAATGCTGGCTTTGGCATCAAAGGCTAGGGCATGCTGGCATGAGGAACTTGCACACTCTCGCGAAGAAGAAACACGTCGTTGGCATCGATGGTGTCAAGTTCAAGAAGGATCATCTGTGTGGTGCCTGCGAAGCTGGAAAGATGACTAGGGCCAAGCATCCCTCGAAGATGATCATGACTACATCTCAACCCTTCGAGCTGCTACACATGGACTTATTTGGCCCTACTCACTACTCTACCCTTACTACCACTGCTTGCCTCTACGGCTTCGTCATTGTTGATGATTATTCAAGATATACTTGGGTGCATATAATCCTCTACAAGAATGAAGTGCAGGATGTCTTCAGACGCTTTGCCAATCGTGCCATGATGAACTATGGCATCAAGATCAAGCATATCAGAAGTGACAACATCATAGAGTTCAAGAACACCGGCCTCGACCTTTATCTGGATACTTTGGGCATCACTCATGAGTTCTCTGCTCTGTACACACCTCGGCAGAATGGCATCGTGGAGCGAAGAACAAAACCCTTATCGAGATGGCTCGAATGATGCTTGATGAGTACAAGACTCCAAGGAAGTTCTGGCCTAAAGCCATTGATACTGCATGCCACATCATCAACCATGTTTATCTTCACAAGCTTCTGAAGAAGACATCCTATGAACTCCTAACTGGTAAGAAGCCAAATATGAGTTACTTCAGAGTATTTGGTGCTAGGTGCTGGATCAAGGATCCACATCACACTTCATAATTTGCACCGAAAGCACATGAAGGTTTTATGCTTGGTTACGGAAAGGATTCGCACTCCTACAGAGTCTTCAACCTCTTTCACTATAAAGTGGTTGAAACTGTGGATGTGCGGTTCGATGAGACTAACGGCTCGCAAAGAGAGCACCTGCCAAATGTGCTAGATGAAGTACCTCCTAGTGAATCAATCAAGCAAATGGGAACTGGAGAGATCATACCTTCTGAGGCTCAGACTGAAGAGGAACTGATCATTTCTGCACCTAATCAACCTGAAGACAATGCTCAGCCTGAAGACAACCCTCCAAATGATGACATTGATCAGCAAGAGCAAAATATTCGTCCTGTTCATCCTCGTGTTGCAAATGAAGTACAGATTGAGAAGATAATAGACAGCATCAATGCACCTGGTCCACTCACTTGTTCAAGAGCAACACAGCTAGCAAATTTCTGCGGGCATTTTGCATTCGTCTCAATCTCTGAACCCAAGAAAGTTGTTGAAGCCTTCATGGAACCTGAATGGATTCAAGCTATGCAAGAAGAGCGTCAATAGTTCGAGCTAAACAATGTGTGGGAATTGGTTAAGCGTCCTGATCCTCGTAAGCACAATATCATTGGCACCAAATGGATATATCGTAACAAGCAAGATGAGCATGGTCAAGTTGTCAGAAACAAGGCTCGTCTCATTGCTCAAGGATACACTCAAGTTGAAGCGATTGACTTTGATGAAACATTTGCTCCGGTGGCTAGGCTTGAAGCCATTCACATACTGCTAGCCTATGCCAATAATCACAACATCCTTCTGTATCAAATGGATGTGAAGAGTGCCTTTCTCAATGGAAAGATTGAAGAATAAGTATATGTTGCAAAACCTCCTGGCTTTGAAGATCCAAAACATCCTGATATGGTATACAAGCTCAGCAAGGCATTGTATGGCCTCAAGCAAGCCCCTCGTGCATGGTATGACACACTCAAAGACTTCCTGAAGAGAAAAGACTTCAAACCTGGTTCACTAGATCCTACACTCTTCACGAAGACATATGATGGTGAACTGTTTGTGTGCCAAATCTATGTGGATGACATTATCTTCGGCTGCCCTGACAAGAAATACAGTGATGAGTTTGGTCACATGATGCAAGAGCAATATCAGATGTCCATGATGGGCGAGCTGAAGTTCTTCCTGGGTCTCCAAATCCGTCAGCAACGCAACGACATCTTCATATCTCAAGAAAAATACCTCAAAGATTGCCCGAAGAAGTTTGGAATGCAAGACTGCAAAGGATACACGACGCCAATGCCAACCAAAAGTCATCTGAGTCCCGACGCCAATGGTAAAGAGCTCGATCAAAGGATATACCGCTCCATGATTGGTTATTTACTTTATTTATGTGCATCTAGGCCAGATATAATGCTTAGCGTTTGCATGTGTGCCCGATTCCAAGCGGCACCAAAGGAATCGCATCACTTAGCCGTGAAGCCAATTCTTCGATATTTGGCTTACACCCGAACACTAGGATTATGGTATCCAAAGGGCTTAGAGTTTGATCTAGTTGGATTCTCATATGCTGATTATGCTGGTGACAAGGTTGATCGCAAGTCCACATCAGGCACATGTCACTTTCTGGGACGATCACTTGTCTGTTGGTCTTCAAAGAAGCAGAATTGTGTATCTCTCTTCACTGCTGAATCTGAATACATTGCTGATACGTCTCCGTCGTATCTATAATTTTTGATTGTTCCATGCCAATATTATTCACTTTCATATACTTTTTGGCAACTTTTTATATTATTTTTGGGACTAACTTATTGATCCAGTGCCCAGTGCCAGTTCCTGTCTGTTGCATGTTTTATGTTTCGCAGAATATCCATATCAAACAGAGTCCAAACGGGATAAAAATGGAGAGAGATTTTTTTTGGAATATTTATGATTTTCTGGAAGTAAAATCAACGTGAAACGGTGTCCGAGGTGGTCACGAGGTAGGGGGGCGTGCCCTACCCCCCCCCCCCCCCAGGCGCGCCCCTGGCCCTCGTGGTCCACCCGTAAGGCGGTTGATGCTCTTCTTCTAGCACAAGAAAGCTAATTTTATGAGAAAGATCTAGGCGAAAGATTCACCCCAATCGGAGTTACAGATCTCCGGATATTTAAGAAACGGTGAAGGGGTAGAATTAGAGAACGCAGAAACAGAGAGATAGGTCCAATCTCGGAGGGGCTCTCTCCCCACCCAAGCCATGGGAGCCAAGGACCAGAGGGGAAACCCTTCTCCCATCTAGGGAGAAGGTCAAGGAAGAAGAAGAAGGGGGGGGGGCTCTCTCCCCCTTGCTTCCGGTGGCGCCGGAACGCCGCCGGGGGCCATCATCATCACCGCGATCTTCACCAACACCTCTGCCATCTTCACCAACACCTCCATCACCTTCCCCCTTCTATCTACAGCGGTCCACTCTCCCGCATCCCGCTGTACCCTCTACTTGAACATGGTGCTTTATGCTTCATATTATTTTCCAATGATGTGTTGCCATCCTATGATGTATGTGTAGATTTTCGTTGTCCTATCGGTGATTGATGAATTGCTATGATTGGTTTGAGTTGCATGTTTTATTATTGGTGCTGTCCTATTGTGCCCTCCGTGTCACACAAGCGTGAGGGATTCCCGCTGTAGGGTTTGCAATATGTTTATGATTTTCTTATGGTGGGTGGCGTGAGTGACACAAGCATAGACCCGAGTAAGTAGGTTGTTTGCGTATGGGATAAAAGGGGACTTGATACTTTAATGCCATGGTTGGGTTTTACCTTAATGAATCTTTAGTAGTTGCGGATGCTTGCTAGAGTTCCAATCATAAGTGCATATGATCCAAGTAGAGAAAGTATGTTAGCTTATGCCTCTCCCTCAAATAGAATTGCAATAGTGATTACCGGTCTTGTAACATAGCCAATTGCTTAGGGACAATTCCACAACTCCTACCACCACTTTTCCACACTTGCTATATTTACTTTATCGCATCTTTATCTAGAGAGCCCCTAGTTTTTATTTTCGTGTTCTTTATTATCTTGCAAACCTATCCTATCACACCTACAAAGTACTTCTAGTTTTATACTTGTTCTAGGTAAAGCGAACGTCAAGCGTGCGTAGAGTCATATCAGTGGCCGATAGGACTTGAGAGAGTATTTGTTCTACCTTTAGCTCCTCGTTGGGTTCGACACTCTTACTTATCGAAAGAGGCTACAACTATCCCGTATACTTGCGGGTCATCAATTGCTGCTGGATCTTGCTGTGCTCAGCTTCTCTGGATGAAGCAAACTCTCCAGGACTATGGTGTTCACCTGAAGCATGTGCCACTCTACTGCGACAATGAAAGCGCCATAAAGATTGCCAACAACCCAGTTCAGCACTCAAAGACAAAGCACATTGAAATTCGTCATCACTTTCTCAGAGATCATGTCATGAAGGAAGATATTGATATCATTCACGTCAACACTGAAGAGCAATTGGCATATATCTTCACAAAGCCCTTGGATGAGAAAAGGTTTGGCAGGTTGCGGTGTGAGCTAAATATGTTGGAATCCTCAAATGTCCTGTGATTGGACACACATCCTTACACTTATGCATATTGATGACTTAGATGTGCAACACACGAACTAATGTATATCTTCAATCAATGAAGACATACACTCTAAGTGTGAATACATTAATGCGGAATTTGACTTCGGAGTGCCACGATAATTGTGCGCCGTGTCTGGGTCTAATACTTCCTATACGGTGGGTAACACCACCACCAAACTTTTGTTTGAAGTGTTTTTCTTGGCGTTATGATTGCAAAGTCTTCGTATTTGATTTGTCTTCATCATTGACTTATGTTCATGTTTATCTTCATCTTGTTGATTTGGTCTTATACTAGTTATATACATATTTGTGTTCTGTCCTCTACAACATTCACTTATAGCTATGACTTCTTGCCTGAATCTTTTGATCTAAGTGAATGTGATCGGACCCTAACCTGTCTATGCTTCTACCTCAACTCTATCTGTCCAAATCATATGCATTCTATCGAAACCTGTCGATTGTCTTCATTAAGACCTTGTGAGCTGAAGTCAATCTGAAAAACATTTATATCTGTTTTTAATGCTATATCCTTATTGCCTGAAAACCGAAGAAGCCGGAACGACCACCCCGACAATCCAGGCGTGCGTGGGAACATGGAACAACTTCCAATGTGTTGCATGTTTGCCACGTGCCCTTCAGATGTGAACCGCCAGGGGCACCTGCATAATTGCACTGAGCCGTCCCTTTCCTTATATATACACATCACATCATGGTCAAAATCTTTCTCCCACCTCGCCACCTCGCACAAACCCTAGCGCCACCGCTAGCTCTTGACGATGCCGGAGACGAAGCGCTTAGCTGCCGCGACCTCATCGACGCCGTCCTCACGCCGGTCGCGGACCTCATCTTCTCTGCCGCCGCCGTAGGTGTCTTCTGTTGCCAAGTTAGGGCACGGGAGATTGTACTGCTCGGCCTCCAACTCCGCTCTGTCTAGTAGTTCTTCGTGTGGTAATTAAAACTTACTTTTTACTGTCTTTTTGATCTGATAGATTCATTCTTCTCTAACAAAAGTGGTTTCTATACTTCCAAAGTTGAATCTATCCTATTCTGCATCTTATATTATGCCTAGCCTATTCACTTATGCTTCTCTACAAGTTAGATTCCTCACTTGTACCTATTCTTGGATTCGTACAAATCTGGAACCAACTCACAACAAATAAGTGAATGTCTTCACGTTATGAGGTCAATGTCTTTAAACTGATTTAACTTCAAAATCTTCTGAGAATGCATATGACCTCTTCCCCTTCCCTCGCACCTCTAATGCTGTCACAGGTACATGTCCATGGGAGAATCCCTTGGTTCTCATAGTCTGCATTCATTTGCAGAATTCTTACAGAGTCACCTAAATTATGCTGAAGCCAGTCCTTGTCTGACCAGCCGTCGGAAGCCTTTGCAAGTTTTGAGGCCATTCAGTTTAAGCTTCATGGCAACTGAAAAGTCAGCTAGAAAGGGCGGCAGACAGCATCGTGGAAACACATCCAAAGATTTGCCACCAGATCTGCATGAATTGTATAAGACAGACCCTGAAGAAGCCTATGGTGAACGCAAAAATCGAATCCAATGGATTTGAAGATACTGGGCAGAAGAATGGTTTAAGTACATATTTGTCACTACTGAGTATGCCGAGAAGAATGCCATCAAGCGACCTTGGGGAGATATCTTATACAAAATCTTCCACCCAAGTCCAAGTCCGAAGCCATTGATCAAGGCTTCTACCATTGCATGGTTCGTAGACCATAGCCAGAGACTGTTGACCCATCTTCTCTATTGTGGTGTCGTGAAGACAATCTGTTCAAACGCAACTTCAAGTTTGCCAAAGACTCTGCTGTGAAGTACAAGAAGGCATTTGGACTTGACTTCAACCCCGGTCCATCTACTCCTCAGGATGATGGCACCCGTGAAGCCAATGAAAACATAATCGGCCCCTTCTACAATCTCGAAGGCCTCATCACTCACATAGCAGTTCAAGGGGCTAATGTTGATCACTCGGCTGATGATGCAGATTCTGATGAAGCGCCAGCTCCTCCTAAGCGCAGAATCAGAAGAAAACTAAGGCTTCAAAACCTTTTGCTGCACCAAAAGCTTCACGTGTGAAGCCATTGGCAACTGGTCCTCCTGCACCAAGTATTAATTCTGAAGATCTATCTCGAGTCTCCAAGAAGAAAGAGAAGCCCCAGAAAAAATTTGTCAAGAGTTCTGGTCAAGCACTGACCCCAGCTGCCGTTCCGAGGAACGAGAATGAAGCCATTGATTTGTCAATAGATGATGAGTGTGGTGATGATGCCCTTGAGCAGCTGATTAAGAGCAAGCAAGAGGTGGAGATCTTCAACAATCTGCCCCTCTTCAATGTGAACATTCTGAACAATTTCATTGATGAGTGGTTTGACAACACAAACCTTAGTTTTGATGATCTTCAGCTCCCAATTGGCATCAGCGTCGCCTTCCAAGGTGCCATTGCTCCTGAGCTGGCTCTGGCTCAGAAAATTGTTGAACTGAAGAACAAAATTGACTATGAGAAAGCCCAGTTCAAGAAGCACGTGGCCAAGCTCAGTGTGGCTGATGTTCAAAACTTCAAGCTAATGTTGCATGACCTCAAGGAGGCATTTCGCAATAAACGTGAAGAAGCCAAAGGTTCACGCGAGCGAATGAAAAACCTCGCTACCAAATGTGTTCAAGCTTACAATGAAGCTAAGAAGCGCAAGGCACTTGGGCGTTCTGGCATAGACCCCAAGCTGGCTGCCAAGAAGAAGAAGCCTGCTGTGGCACAAGCTGAAGCATCAGGGCGGGAAGTACCTCGCATTGTCCTCCCTGCTAGTATGACATGCTCGAAGCCTAAGGTCCCCACAGTGGCTTCGGAACTGAAGAAAACAAGGGCAGCTGAAGCCGAAGCCAGAAAGCGCAAGTCCAAGAATACCACTGACGATGCTCCACCGACCAAGAAGAGAAAGACTAAGAAGAAAGATTGGGCTGCTCCCACAGAGCCCCTCATTGTCGAGCCCATCTCTTTTTCTCGTCCTGCATCCAAACACCAAGAGCGTCAGTTAATAGTTCACGAGCCTGCTTCCACAGAGGCTCCTGAAGCTGACGAAGTTCCAGCTGTTGACTCCATCACAGCTGAAGACATTGGTCCCCAAGACAATGTAGATGATGATGAAGTCCTTCCTCAGATCGAGCGCCAAATGGTATCATCGCCTATTCTCACGAACAACAAACTCATTAGCATTGGTCATCCTTTGACGCCAATCACTCAAGAAGCTTCATGGGCTGATCACCCACAACAAGAAACTCCTAGTCGAAGCTCACCAAGTACTCCCCCACCTCAAGTCACCTATCCGGTACTTGATGATGACGACTATGTGGTCCAGCCAACTCCCTCTCCAAAAGCGTCACCCACATTTCGCAGGCTTCGCAAAGGACAAAGGCCACAAGGCGCTCCATTGAGCGTTCCAGAAGGAGAAGTGCAAGACAACTCAGTTTCACAACAAGTGGTTCCTGAAGCCACTCCCACTGTGAACGTCTCTGAATCTGAAGCCAAAGTTGCTGAAGATACACCGGCTGCATCAGCCGCAGAACAACAAGAAACCCATGAAGAAGAAGAAGAAGAACGTGTTGCCACACCCCCTACCAACCAAGAAGATGTTCTTGAGGAGAACGTGTCTGTGCCCGACCCTCCAGCTACTCAAGTGGAGGTTAAAAATACTAAGGCGGCCACCAACAACACTACTGAAGCCAATGACGTTGTCATGGCTGAAGCTAATGTGGCGCCTGCAGTAAACACGGTGTCTGAAGCCAATGATGCACCTGCAACCAATGTGTAGCCTGAAGCCCTTGTCAATGCCACTACTCCTGTACCGCCACCAAGGCCACACACCATTGAGCAAGCATTTTATCAAGGCGAGCTTGTCACTATCAGATGGCCCATTCTGGTTCCTCCGCCTGCTCCCGGACCTCAATTTGATTATCATGTGGAGCACAGGCCTCAGGTTCAGAAGCCAAAACCAAGGCTAATGGCTTCATAACACATAACACTTTCTTTGATAGAGCCAAGAACCCATAATCCAAGCCAAGAATATCATCTGATCGGTTCTGGAGTTATCAGCAGCGCAGTTACTATTCGTGCATACTATACAATCAGGGGCGCATCTTTCCCCATATGCGTCTGGACTGCGAAGCCATTGCGGGCCTGCCTTTCTTACACTACAAAAAAAAGACACATTCGTGACATTTTAGGCTGAACGATTTTTTTTTCTGTCATACATATGACACTTCTATGACAATAATTGTGACAGAACCTGGTATCATCATAGATGTGGTGGGCTCCTACTTCTATGACAAAAAATCATGATAAAAAATGGGCTTTTCGTCTTGGGCGGGTCGGAGACGCAACTGCATGACATTCTTTGGGTCGTCCAGGACAGAAAAAACCATGGTAGAAGCGAGGGGGAGGAAAATTTCGGGGAGTTCCCGGTTACGGTGGGAGGTCGCGGGCCGAGCGATGCGCGTTTCTCTCGTACATGTACGTGCGTGTGTGCGAGGCGTTGGCTCTAACTGAACCTGAGCGAGGTGTTGGCCTCTAACTGAACCTGAGCGATTGCACTGCAGGCTACGCGTTACTGAACCCGAGCGATCGATTGATGGCTATTAACTGAACCCGATCGAGCGATTCCTTCGCTACTGCTGCTAACTGAAGCCGATCGATTGGATGAACAGTGAGCGTTGCACGGGGGGGGGGGGGGGGGTTGGATGAACAGTGAGCGGTGGCATTGCCTCTGGATGAACAGGACCCCGTGGTGTGGAGGGCTGGATGAATAGTAGACGGTGGAGGGGTGGTTGAATAGGACCCCGTGGTGTGGAGGGCTGGATGAACAGTAGACGGTGGAGGGGTGCCCATGGAGGGGTGGTTGAACAGGAGCCGGTGGAGTAGCGCGCGGTGGAGGCTGGATGAATAGGAGACCGTGGAGGCTGGAGGAGGTCGACGGTGGCCCGTGGAGGCTGGAGGAGGTCGACGGTGGAGATGAATAGTATCCCGTGGAGTCCTGTTTTGCGGTACACCACACCCCTCCCAATGAACAGGACCCCCGTTTCGACCGTAGCGCTCCAAACACAAGTCCGTTTCCTCCATTTTGTGGTACGCCACACCCCTCCGATCAACAGGACCCCCGTTTCGACTGTAGGACGTCCGTTTCGTCCGTTTTGCGGTACGCCACACCCCTCCCGATCAACTGGACCCCCGTTTCGACCGTAGGAGGTCCGTTTCCTCCGTTTTGCGGTACGCCAGACCCTTCCCGATCAACAGGACTCCGTTTCGAACGTGGCCGGTCGAACACAAGGCCGTTTCCTCCGTTTTGTAGTACGCCAGGCCTCGTTTCCATCGCCTGTTCCGTCCAAGCCGGTTAGCTCCCACGCGTTCCGTTGCCTCCCGATGAACACGACGCATTCCGTTGTCTCCCCATGAACACGACGCATTCCGTTGCCTCCCCATGAACATGACGCGTTCCGTTGCCTCCCCATGAACACGAGCCCTTGCCATACGTATGCGCGAGTAGGCGTTCGAGACCCTGCCCGTATGTACACATACGTGGCCGTATTTTCTTTCTTGCACCCTGGCTGCTATACGTACGTGTACATGCTATGTGCGCGCCTCTACTACGACACGTGTGCGCCTCTACTACGACACGTGTGCGCCTCTACTACGACACGTGCGCGCCTCTACATCGACCAGTATGTACGTACACGTTCGCGACCAGGATGACAACGCTACGTACGCTTCGACCAGGTGGGTCCCGACTGTCAGGCACTTCCTTGCCTACGAAGATGTAGCTGGTGGGTCCCAGCAGTCATGGGGGCGAATCGTTTTTTTTTTGCCTGGACACACTTCCTTGCATGCGAAGGTGTAGCTGCTGGGTCCCAGCAGTCAGGGGGGGGGGGGGGGCGAATCGTTTTTTTTTGCCCGGACGCACTTCCTTGCGTGCGAAGGTGTAGCTGGTGGGTCCCAGCAGTCGGGGGGCAAATTGTTTTTTTTCCGGATGCACTTCCTTGCGTGCGAGATGTAGCTGGTGGGTCCCAGCAGTCAGGGGGCGAATCTTTTTTTCCCGGACACACTTCCTTGCGTGCGAAGATGTATCTCGTGGGTCCCAGCAGTCAGGGGGAAAATCATTTTTTTTGCGAAATACGGTGGCCCGTCCGGTGGGTCCCCGCTGTCAGGTGGAGGAATAATTATTTTGCGCGTAATAAGGAGGCACTTCCTTACGGCTGCCGTGGACCCAGCTGTCAGCCTCTCCACGTACAGCCCACGTCTGATGGAAGTCGTTCCTTGACCATGTTGACCACGCCGCGCTGAGAGCACCACGGCGGTGGACGACGGTGAGGCCTAGGAAGGGGACGACGCGGAGCCGGGGAAGACGCGACAGTGGATGCACACGCGGAGAGGGGTACAAGGGTTCACTAGTTCGGCAGCGCTCCCATCGCTGCAGAATAACAGGGGGTGTGGGTGAGTGGAGGGATGGCCTGGCCAGCGGTGGGAGTAGTAGGGGGGTGAGGCCTCCGCGACAGCATAGCCGGCCACGGGAGGCAGGAGCAGGCGGCACGACCGGCGCTGCTTTGGGCGGCTGGAGCAAGAAGACCAGAGGTTGAAGAAGCACGACGGCCGTTGGATGGACATCGTACGATCACTGCAGCTAGAATCGTTTATATTGACTAAGTTGACAAAGCCCTTGGTACGTCAACTTAGTAGGCCCACAGGCCAGCTTCCGAAACAGTGCGCCCCAGATGTCAGGGGGAGGAATCATTTTTTGGGCGGGTGAAGCTAGAATATCCGAGATTGAAGAAGAAGCACGGCATCCGTTGGATGGACATCCAACGGCCACTGCTGCTAGAACCGTGTGTTGACTATAAGTTGACAAAGCCTTGCATACACGTCAACTTTGTTTTTTTAGGGGACGCGTCAACTTAGTAAGGCCAGAAGTGTGTGGCAGAGAACTTATAGCCCATCTGAGATTTGTAAGAATGTGTAGCCCATTTTTGAATTCTAATGGAATTTACTACAGCCCATTTACAGTTTGTTAAAAGTACAACCCATTTCAACCAACCGTTCAAAACAGAATTCAATACAATTTCACACATTTTGTTGGGATCCGAATATTTTTATCCCAAAATTTCTAGTCATATTAAATACAATTTCAATATAAATTTATATTACGTAAAAATCCAGCAAAACATTGCGCTCGCAACAATTAATGAAATTAAAATTTTCAATATCCAAAAATAATATTTTATAAAGTAATCACTTTTTGGTGCATTTTTTATATTTACTACCCAGTTTTTATAATTACATCCCATTTATTATTTCTTAAAGTCCATTTTCATGTTAAGCCTAATGCATCCCTCCTAGAAAAGATTTGCAGCCCAGCGGGGCGGAGAATAACAACTTGACCTTGCCTGGGTATTCCTAAAAAAAGTATAGCTGGGCTAGGCATTTTCAGCTTGAAAAAAATTAATATCTGGGCTGGATATCTGGCCTAGGCTAGCGGGCCACAGCCCACCCAGTTAATACGTGTAGCGATGTTTTCGTTGTTGTTCAGAGGAGAAAAATTAATATCTGGGCACATCGAAAAGCTCTGCAGTGCTCACATCTCAAAAGCACAAATACTGCTCGAGCTGCTTGGTCCCAGTTGTCGGCCGCTTCTTGTGCAATTCTCTCATTTATTGACTACTCCCTCCTTTCCGGTTTACAATGCTCAATTCAAAAATCTCACCAATCAAGGTAGATGGAGAGTGGTGGAATACTTTTTGTAGTTTTGCAAAAGCACCTAATTAATGCTCTTGTTATCCTCAAAAAATTATGTTTATCAATGCATTAATTGCAATGCATGCATGCATAAAGTACATGCATTGGTCAATTTTCTCTTAATACTTGCATGCAATGATTTAATGCACCTTGGAATCTGAACATGTGATGGAAAACAACCAAATTGAGCCTTATAAAATGGAAAAACTAAAATTTTGATATAAGCCATATAAACCGGAAAGGAGGGAGTACATAGGTTGACAATGGTGTGGGACCGTGATGTCAGGAAACCAGGAGGAAGCAAAATAAACTATAGTTATATATATATATATATATATATATATATATATATATATATATATATATATATAATAAGGAGGCACTTGCGTACTTGAGGCTATAGACCTGGTGGGTCCCCATTGTCATCCTATCCAAGTAAAGTCATCTCCTCGCCCGCGCACGCTTTCCGCCCAAAATAGTCAGCGCGGGCCACCCCGCTTCCCGGTGCAGGCGATTGCTCCGCCTTCAAACGACACAAGTGTCGTCCGTTCATCCATCTGCCACACACATTAATGATACGCGGTTGCCGAGGCGGCTACTCTGGCGCCACACGTCCGTCCCTCCGCCCGCCCACCATTGCTATATAAACTGCTACGCCGGCCATAGCCGCAGTCATCCGCATCCGTTCCCTTTCTCTTGTCCACACCACTACTACCCACCATGGCTTCCTCGCGCTCCAGAGCTCTTCGGGATGGGCGGACGACGGACCACAAGGAGATGGCAGCCATTGCTGCCAACCGGCTAGCCGGCAGGCAGTCGGAGGACGACGACGTCCCAATGGAGAAAATGGTAGTCGACGATCTGGTGCCAACCCCCTCCTCCGCGCCATCCTCGCCGGTGCATTGCACCATGACCATCGGCGAGGCCCATGCCCAATATATGGATAGGGTGAGGCAGATGCGTGAGGAGCAGTTCCGGGAGGCGCAAGCCGACGCCACCTACAACCACCATCTCCTCCAGGAGCACCTGCAGGCGGAGGAGCATGTCGCCACGGAGCGGGCGGAGCAGGAGGCGCTACTCGACTCGTACCACTCCGCCCGCAAGGGCCGCCTCGAGCGCTGGCGGTACCGCATGCGGGTGGCGGAGGCTGCAGCCGCCTACAAAGAGGCTAGCAAAGAGGGCGATGAAGCGGGCGAGGCGCTGTTGGGCGAGACCGAGGACAAGGCAGAGGACAATGCCGGCTCCGACGAGTCCCCACTCCGTTAGCGTCAACGAGGCCCTGCTTCACCGAGGCCCCGCGGCGCCAACAACGAGGCAGAGGACACTGCCGGCTCCGCCGAGGCCCCGCGGCCCCAACAACGAGGCAGAGGACACCGTCGGCTCCGCTGAGGCCCCGCCCCACCAACAACGAGGCAGAGGACATCACCGGCTCAACCGAGGCCCCACCCTGCTGGCAACGTGGGGGAGGATTTCCACCGCTCCGCTAAGGCGCCGCCCGCCGGCAACGAGACAGAGGACATCGCCGGCTCCGCCAAGGCCCCGCCCCGCTGCCAACGAGGCCACGCCACACAGAAAACGAGGAAGAGTAGAACACGGTAGGTCGCTGCCGCTCGGGTCCAAGTAAGGCCACCGTTGCTACCCTCCAGTTGAAGCCAAGCTAGGCGGGTTGACTATTGACGTCCGGTTAGCTTCTTGGCGGCGACGTGGAGTCGGAGAGTTGTGCTGGAGAAGAATGCTGCTTCTACTTAACTACTGTGCAGTTGGCTGACTAACACGTGGGACCAACATGCCACATGTCAGTTACGCAACTGCACCCGCAGTTAAGTCACTGAAGCTTCCGTTCGGCTCAGCGGGACACAGGTGGGTAGCTTTGGTTAATTAATTATACCTCCAGCGCACCCCTTTTTAGTTGAAGAATGTATGAAATGTAATGAAATCTGGCATGTTTATATGAAATCCGACCATGTATGAATGAATTTATTTCAAATAGTTTGAATTCCTGTATCACTGGCATTGGATGAACATGCAAAACATACGTACTAGCATTATTCCCAGGGTGATCACCTCGTTTGCAGCAGTTTCACATGTACTCCCTCCGGTCCTTTCTAGTCTGCATACAAGTTTTGTCTATAGTCAAAGTATCTCTACTTTGACCAATCTTATACAAAAAAGTATGCACTTTCACAATGTGCAAAGTAAAAAGGAACAGAAGGAGTACAAAGAGTTTGAGCAGATTTTTAGCGTTTCTGTACATTGCAATCAAACACACAGGCCTGGCAATTCATAGAGAACATTCAAAACAATCGATGCTTATGCATCTCAGCGACTCACATGTCAGAGGCAATATTTACTTCACAACTAAAGAATAAAGAAAAAATTGATCGACGCTGCTGACAGCAAAGGGCGTCCCATTCGAAAATATCAAACGCAATCTTGCTAAAATCAATGAGCAAAATTTGACAAGGTTGTCCCATTCCAAAATATCAAATGCCTACGATTGTGGAATGGGCAGGGTTTGCCATCAGTTAGTACATTGACATGGCACCTCGTGCTAAATAAACTAGCTGCTCTTTTTGTGTAGTTCCACCAAAATCAACCAAATTCGCGCGTAGCTTGTATGATTTCGCCCTTATATGTTGCAACGCCTTGAACTTATGGGCACCTCCTTTCTTGTGGTGGAAATGAATGATTCGATGTATTCATGAACATTTTGTGCAGTTCCCATTGAAATCAAGCTGAGCACCCCTGTCTGCACAAATACAAAAAAGTGATTAGTATAAAGCAAACTGCACTATGAATTGACAGTTTCAACAGGCACATACATGGTCCATGTAGAGCACACTTTTAGAAAAATGGAACTCACCAGAAAGAATCCTAGAACAACATTGTACTCGTGCATCACAGCAAAAAAATGGAGATTTGTCAGTCCTTCTGAGCTGAAGTTAGTTTGGTCTTGTGGGGAGTAATGTAACCATCCTTCAACTGCTCCTTTTGATGAGAAGATAGACAGGGCTTCTTCATTCTAGCATAATCGGAACTAGTCACTTCACGTACTCCATATTATTCTTCAGAGGAAGATGATCCTGTTGTGCAAAGACAAGAGGACTACTAAATGCTAGCATCCCTGTTTGCTCGAAAAAAAGGAAAGGAAATATTTAAAACAGCACAGATGAAGCACTTCTCAAGGACAATACCACTTTTTCATAACAGTATCTAAACAGTAGCACAACACCAATAGAGATGACAAAGCTCAATCATATGGATGAAATTAGTGGGCGAGTACCAACCTTTGTCAGGAGGCTGATTGTGTAGACCATACAGATGAAGCAGTTCTCTGGAACCATCTGTTGCTATCTACGGGGGCGGCCATGTTTACTATATACTCCTCGATTAGTTTAATGTTACCAACATCTTCTTTTGCAGTTCCACTAAAATATATGGTATCTTCAAAGAAGATCCCTGTTTGCACAAGTATAGATAATTACGTATGGCATCAAATCAGTGGCAAAACAATTGCTCGTTCCAGCCATAGCAATAAATTAAGATGCAAAACTATATCATTACTTGTGTCATCACAGTTCCAGTGCATCATTACAGCACCGGGAGTTGATATTTGTTGTCTTCCGCTTGTTCTTCCCCTTCATCACTTGGTTCAATAACAGACAAGCTTTGCCTTCAATGTAAGATTTGGCATGTCAATTAGGGAGCACATGTATAGTACTAAACTTAATTTTCTGAAGAAAGTGGCAAAATACAGGACAGCAGTTGTGAAATATCCTTATCTTACCTCAATGGGATATTACAGTGCACATACAGATTGGAAGTCTTTTCTCCATTTGTGCAGTTCACTAAAATCAAGCAACATTATCGTACAAGTAGCACAACATATGAAAGCACACTGCAGAATCATGTGAAAGAAGGCTAGTACCGACCTCTCATGATGCAGAATTCAAACAACTCACAAGAAGAAGATCTGAACCAAATTCGCCTTAACGGATAGGAAGTAAGATCTCCTCTTGTGCAGTTCCACTAAGATCAAGCAATCAAGCAACATTGTCGTTGTGACATTTTGGTTGAACTGCACAAAACACTCTTAAAACAAAAGTGTTTTGTGCAGTGCAACAAAAGGTCACAATGGCAACGAGGTGAAGTAGATAACCCTGTTTACACAGAGGTGCAAAGGAAATAATTAGTGGTCAATAACGGTGGATGATACAGAAGCCAACAAAAAGAAGCATCTACCTTATCTAAATGGGAAAGAAAGCAAGACAGTAGCATTTCTCAAACGGTGGCATTGATTAATATTAACATAGAGATTATACTAACAATAAAATTCGTTAAACATGTAATTTGCTTTTAACTGTGGCATTGCATCAATTTTCCAGCGGCATTATTAGAGGGTGTTTGTTTACAGGGACATTTTGGTGTAGGGACTAAAAAAACTCCGTGTCAGTGCCATCTAAACAAAACAGGAGGGACTTTTAGGGACTAAAAGTGGGCATTTGGGACTAAAGAAAGAAGACCCTGAGGGAGTCTTTTTGGGACCTTTTCCAATAGTTGCCCCTGCCACGCATCGCACCTTGTTTCTATCAGTTCATTACTAGGGGTAACATGGTCTTTTAGCATGTCATTTAATAACCTCTAGTCCATGTTTAGTCCCTGGAACCAAGCAGGTAGGGACTAGGGAGTTTTTAACCAAACAGGGCCTTAGATTAATAACAGCTAATGAGTTGCACGGGACAGTGGACACACCAGCACCATGTGCATCTACCGATGTACTGTGGTCATTGAGGGAGTCCTGGATTAGGGGGTATCTGGACAGCCGAACTATATACATCGTCCGGACTATTAAAGCGTGAAGACACAAGACTCAAGACTCCGTCCCGTGTCCGTATGGGACTCCCCTTGGCATGGAAGGCAAGCTTGTCGATCTGGATATTATGTTTCCTTCCTTGTAACCAACTCCATGTAAACCCTAGCCCTCTCCGGTGTTTATATAAATAGGAGAGGTTGGTCCTTAGAAGGCCGATCACAATTACAATCATACCATCATAGGCTAGCTCTTAGGGTTTAGCCTCTACGATCTCGTGGTAGATCTACTCTTGTACTACCCATATCTTCAATATTAATCAAGCAGGAAGTAGGGTTTTACCTCCATCGAGAGGGCCCGAACTTGGGTAAACATTGTGTCCCTTGCTTCATGTTACCATCAGCCTAGACGCACAGATCGGGACCCCCTACCCAAGATCCGCCGGTTTTGACACCGACATTGGTGCTTTCATTAAGAGTTCCTCTGTGTCGTCGCTGCAAGGCTCGATGGCTCCTTCAATCATCGTCAACGACACGGTCCAAGGTGAGACTTTCCTCCCCGGACAGATCTTTGTGTTCGGCGGCTTCGCACTGCGGGCCAATTCTCTTGGCCATCTGGAGCAGATCGATAGCTACGCCCCTGGCCACCAGATCAGGTTCGGAAACCTGAACTACATGGCTGACCTTCGCAGAGACTTGATCTTCGACGGATTCGGGCCTGCGCCAGGAGCACCGGACAGTCACGACGGGCATGGCTTTGACCTGCTGTCAGACAATGCTCAGGATATCACCCCTACACTAGCCCCGGACTCAAATCTGGAGCAGGCTGCATCGCCCAAGGACGGAGGGATGGGCCCCGCTCCGCAGGCCGCACACTCATCGGTGGTAGAGCTGAACTTGGGTCTCACCTCTGTGGTGGCCTGTGACTTCGGACCCCCGGATTCGCATCCGGATGTTGGTTCCTGTCTGCGCACTCCCGAGCCTGTCGAGCCAAGTTGGGCTCCGATAGTGGAGTTCACCGCTGCGGATATCTTCCAGCACTCGCCCTTTGGCGACATGCTGAATTCATTAAAAACTCTCTCTTTGATAGAAAATTCCGGACCGAACTATGTCCGGCTCTAGTGGGAAGCAGGCGACGAAGAAATTCGTTACCCACCCACCACCCACTTCATAGCCACGGTTGATGATTTAACCGACGTGCTTGACTTCTACTCTGAAGACATCGATGGTATGGATGGCGGTGCAGGAGAAGGTTCAGAATCTATGGGGTGTCGGACTTCCGCCTCGTCACACGACATATACATGGTGGATACGCCCAAGGAGGATGACGGTGACAATCCGGAAGATAAAACCCCCGGTCAAAAGCCAAAGCGA
The DNA here is from genome assembly GCF_018294505.1 of Triticum aestivum. Lineage (NCBI taxonomy): Eukaryota > Viridiplantae > Streptophyta > Magnoliopsida > Poales > Poaceae > Triticum > Triticum aestivum. The sequence continues at coordinate 134,022,888 of NC_057807.1, forward strand.
CGATGTAGACGCCATTCCGAGTCCAGCAACAGTAAAAATAGCAGCAAGAGCGCCAGAAGGATCGATACTCCGGTCAACCCCGAAGGCAACAACGACCATACGGAACCAGCGATGGAGCAGGACGAGCCAGGTCATGCCAAACACAGTTCGGAGCAGACGCCCGATGACAATGATCCAGAGGGACGATCTCATCAAACCGGCCCAGGACAAGAAGATAGTCCGGACGATGATGCATTCATCATTCCGGAAGAACGCGTGGAACGAGATAACCTCCACAGAAATCTTATGGCCACAGCAAAAAGTCTGAAGAAGCAGAAGCAATGGCTCAAAGCGGCACAGGAAATGCTCAATCGCAGATGGAATAAAGTGCTAGACACTGAAGAAATATATGGCGACGATCGCCATACAAAGAGTTATCCAAAACGCAAGCTACTACCAGAATTCGACGACGAGGCTGTTCCACCACAGAATAATACGACCAGGAGACCAGACGTACCAGTTCATAACCGCAACAAAGTGGCTACCGACGCCGCGCATGATCTACGTGAGCACCTGGATAAGAAAGCTGGCGCAGTTAGGTCCATCTATGGATCTAAAAGACACACCCCGGCGAGGGACTGTGGTCACCAAAATGATTATGCTAATCAAATACCAGTTCGGAATAAACATCGGACACAACAACAGCCGATGGCATGCCACAGCATGTCCAGATACAGAGGGGCTGCTCACCCCCTGTGCTTTACTGAAGAAATATTGGACCATGAATTTCCACAGGGCTTTAAACCTGTGAACAAAGAGGCATACGACGGAATGACAGACCCAGGGGTCTGGATCGAGGACTTTATCCTGCATATACATATGGCTCATGGGGATGACCTCCACGCCATCAAATACCTTCCCCTCAAACTAAAAGGACCAGCTCGTCACTGGTTGAAAAGCGTCCCCGAAAATTCAATTGGGAGTTGGGAGGAACTCGAGGACGCTTTCAGGGCCAATTTTCAAGGGACTTATGTCCGGCCTCCAGATGCTGACGATTTAAGTCACATAATCCAACAGCCCGGAGAGTCCGCCCGCAAGCTTTGGAACAAATTCCTCACGAAGAAGAATCAAATTGTCGACTGTTCGGATGCCGAAGCCTTAGCGACATTCAAACACAGCATCCGCGATGAGTGGCTCGCCAGACACCTCAGCCAAGAAAAGCCAAGGACAATGGCAGCCCTAACAAGTCTTATGACCCGCTTTTGCGTGGGTGAAGATAGCTGGCTAGCCTGTAAAGGCACCAGCGACCCCAGCACATCCGAATTAAGGGATGGCAACGGGAAGCCACGGCGTAATAAAAACAAATGCCAACACAAGGAAGAGAGACCGGATAGCATAACGGTTAATGCCGGATTCAGGGGCTCTCGACCTGATCAGCAAAAGAAGCCATTTAAAGGCAGTAAAGAGGGACCGTCCGGTCTGAATAGAGTCCTAGACAGACTGTGCCAAATTCATGGCACCCCTGACAAACCTGCGAACCACACACACAGAGAGTGCTAGGTCTTCAAGCAGGCCGGCAAATTAAATGCCGAACACAAGGAAAGGGATACACCAAGTGAAGACGAGGATGAACCTCGCCAGCCGAACATTGGGGGACAGAAAAAATTCCCACCAGAGGTTAAAACAGTGAACATGATCCATGCAACTCGCACATCCATGAGAAGGCACGAGCGCGCGCATAGAGACGCACGCGACATAGAGCCCATCCTACCCACACCTAACTACTGGATGTCTTATCCGATCACTTTCGATCACTTGGACGGCCAAACTAGTATTCGGCGTGGAGGATCAAAGGCCTTGGTGCTTGACCCAATAATCGACGGATACCGTCTCACCCATGTCCTCATGGACGGCAGTAGTAGTCTCAATTTAATATATGAGGACACTGTCCACGGGATGGGGATAAACCCATCCAGAGTTAGCCAAAGCAGCACCGCCTTTGAGGGGGTGATACCAGGCATTGAAGCCTACGAAAGGGCTCCGTCATACTGGATGTAACATTTGGCTCCCCAGGCAATTTCAGAAGCGAAGAACTACTCTTCACCATCGCACCCTTCCAAAGCGGCTATCATGCATTGCTTGGAAGAACGACCTTCGCCCGCTTCAACGCATTACCGCACTATGGCTACCTTATACTCAAGATGCCCAGCCCACGTGGCGTCATCACCGTTAACGGAATAACAGAGTGCTCTTCACGCGCAGAGGAACACGCGACGGCCCTAGCGGCCGGACTATAAGCGGCCTCCAATATATAAAAAAACACGACTGATCGTTAAGACCACAGACACGGTTAGATGAGTCCGGTAGCCCAGATAAAATCGAACCAGGGCACCGTATATGTAATCCCATAGCGGATACCAAGGGCTATAAATACTTAATAAAGCCCCACACTTGGCTCAACCTTATTGGTAGGCCAACATCTTACACTTTTACTATCAATCGCATACTTACATTGTACTCTCCTACGAGTTTTCTTTTTTTCCATAGACAACGTTCGCGCGATACCCTTCTAGGATACGGCACAACGGAGACAAAGGCGCAGACGTGCAACAGGGCCCCATCCAATAGGTTTCTTTTTAGATTAAGCCCCTGTGTAAACCTTTTCTATTGCCTCTTGTTGTTTAACCATCCCATGGGTTCCATACCCACAGAGGATACTGCCGTTATTGGCATTTTGCCACGACAGATTAATGCACGTACCTGGAAACACTGGGTTTATAATGAATGGGCATTCTTGAGCCCATCGTCTATTATAAAGTCCGAATACCTTCGGGAGTGTTCAGCGTCACGAGTTTGGCCTTATATGCATCAGCTCCGAATCATGTCTTTGGTCAAATGTTGGGTTAGCCCGGCTCCTGGGTTTGCCGCCTTACGTTCCGTTATTATCGGCTAAGGTGGCCAAAGGAGAACTACTGTGATGTGACCTGGTTATTCCGGATGAGCATCTCAGTAGAGAAAGCCGAAAACTGACTGTCATGATACAGTGAGAGACTAATCAACCACTCGAAGACTCACCGGAATCTTTAGGATTCCTCCACATTAACGAAGGGCCATTTCCCGGTCATGTACATATGCGCCCGTATTCGGATGCACGCGAAAGTACCAGGGGCTACATAGTAGCCCCAACGTTAGACTCCCATGGCTAAGCGAAAGTGTTACAGCTATATAGTCTGGTTGCCGAGTTCGACGTGCGATCACCTCCTTAATGGACCAAGACGTTGGATCAAGTGTGATTAAGCATATTTTTCGCGAACACCCCTGCATTGTATGCGTGGGGGCTGAAGCCAACGACTGCTAACTTTCGGATTACACATATATATATATATATATATATATATATATATATATATATATATATATATATATATAAACGGCCGCACAGGGGACACAATCATATTTTAAGGCAAACAGTATAAATATAGCCTCATAATCAAAATAAACATTGTTTTTTCAATGATTCGATTCATCACTCGAACAAGACATTCTTCGAGCACTATGCCTCTATTAGGCGGGCACCTTCTGTGACCTGCGCCAAGTAGTGCTCGGCCGGATATTGGCCCCCCACCGGATCCTGGGTCGCTATAATGGTGGCATCCATATCTGTCCAATAGGCTTTAACGCGGGCAAGAGCCATCCGTGCACCCTCTATACACGCCGACCTCCTCATGGCATCGATCCAAGGCACGGCCCCAAGAAATTGTTGCACCAAACCAAAGTAACTATCCGGCTTAGGCCTCTTCGGCCAAAGATGGTCTATTATAGACCGCATTGCAAGCCCGGACAACCTGTGAAGCTCTGCTACAGCAGCCATCTTGTCACTTAACAGCAGCGGGCGAGTGGGAGCATTGAATTGCGACCAGAAAAGCTTCTCCACTTCCTTATCACCCTGATCATCGAAGAACTTGGCAGCATCAGCTATACTCTTCGCCAAATCCGCATACGCGTCCGCAGGACTCCAGCGTCCATCCAGGGGAGCGTACTTCGGATCGAAAAACTTCGTCCGCAGCAAGTAGGAGCCCCCAGCCGCGATTTTACCGACCTATTGAAGCTCCTCCCGCGCACCCCTGAGCTCGGTCCGTATTTCCTTGGTGGCATTAAGTGCCTTGTTCAGATCGACCGAACTATCTTTATGCTCCTTTTTTAAGGAGCTCATACCGGTCAGCGGCATTTTTTAACTCCAAAGCCATTTCGGCTATCTTTTCCTTGCTTCAGCGATGAGCAGCCAGTTCGTCTCTCAATTCCTCGGCCGCCTTTAGGGCAGCCACATTGCTAGCCCGAGCTTGCTCCTTGGCCTGGGCAAGTTCCGCCCTCAGGGCCTCCACGGCAGCAACACCATCTGCAGTCCAAACATATTACATTAATATCATGCCGCCTTCATATTTTACTATACAAAGGAAGGCAGAGCACATACCTTGTGATTTATCCAGCCGCTCGTTCACCAGCGTGATATCGGCATCAATCGATCCAATCTGCCTTGTTAGTTCGACAACTTCAGCGGACTGGTCGGCGGCTGGACCCACAGGTACCTGCACGTATTTACAGCGCAATCATTGATTTATGATCCCCGGTTTGCCTCCTAGGGTGGGCAACCAGAGTCTCAGGGGCTACTATCTATATGGAGCACACCTAGCGCGTTCCTCACAACCAAAGAAATAGCGTATTCTTCACTACATACCTCAAAGCCTCTGAGCAGGCTTGTAAATTCTTCATTCAAACCGCTTGTAGCGGATGAAATCTTCTTGAGCACCGCGCTCATTAATGAGCGGTGCTCCTCCGAGAGTGCAGCTCGCTCCAGTAGGCCTGTCAGTACGTCTGGCCAGACATTGAACTGTGTCGGACCCTCCCCATCGCCCCTCGTGGGAGCCAAATGCTCCGGGCTCAAGGCGGCTGACGCATTGGCTTCCGGCTTCGGCAGATACGGACTCCTCCGTGACGACACCTCGGTGTCGCCCGCTTCATGAGTTGGAGAGGTGGGAGGGGTCTCGCTCTCCATCATCTCCGGAGGAAGATCCCCCGAAGACAAACTTTGTTGAGAAGAGCTGCTAGCCGGACGCCGGACTACAAAAGTCGAATCCTGGTTATTGATCTAGGAGAAACACAGTACCTTCAAATTGACGATTGACTTACAGCTCGGTGGAGGGCTGGCCCGTTGGTGGGCATGATGCGGTGAGGGTGCCCGTCGGGGCAGGGCCCCCTGGGGATACCTTTTTCCCTGGTTTGGGCATATCCGCCTCCAAGTCTTCGGAGGCAGCCCTCTTCTTCCCGCGCGGGGAGGAGGCCTTAGCCTCCCTTTCCCGACTATCCTCCTTAGGGGAGGTAACAATTCCCCCGGTTCAGATGCGTAGCGTGTGGAGTTCGATTTCTTCGTTCTTCCCCTTGTCTTTCCCTGAGGGCATTCTGCTGAGTACCCGGTCAAGCATCTTGGCCATGGTGGGACCAGGCGAGCCTTCGGGAAGTGGCACAGGACACCTGATTCTCTCTGCCTTGTTGAGCCATTCCTGGCCACGGATGATTTTCAGAATAAACAATTATGACAAATACAAAACAAGGTGTCCGGTATCAAGGTTACTTACTTGGGTATCTAGGCGATTGCAGCTTAGGCCCGCATCCTCGGTGGTGTCCGGACACTCTACTTTCGGTCCGAAGAAGAATTTGCACATCCCTTCGAGCTTCAAACCGAAGAAGTGCTTAATAGTCCGCAGACCCTCTGGATTAAACTCCCACATCCGGAGAGGCGGGCGTTGACACGGCAACATCCGTCGCATTAACATCACTTGCATTATGCTAACAAGATTTATGTCCCTCTCAAGAAGCTCCCGGATACGGCTCTGCAGTACTGGTACATCACCAGCGGGCCCCCAATTCCATCCTACATCAGTCCAAGATGCTAGTTGTGACGGAGGGCCCGAGCGGAACTCGGGGGCAGCCACCCACTTTGTGCCTCTGGGAGCCGTGGCATAAAACCACCTTCGTTGCCATACATCGGATACTTCTGGGAAAGAACCTTCTGGCCATGGGGCATTGGCGTTCCTGCTTATTACGGCTCCTCCGCACTCCGCATGCTGCCCCTCGATCATCTTCGGCTCCACATTGAAGGTCTTAAGCCATAAGCCGAAGTGTGGGGTGACATGGAGGAAGGCCTCACACACTATAATGAACGATGTGATATGGAGGATGGCGTCCGGAGCCAGATCATGAAAATCCAACCCATAATAAAACATGAGCCCCCTCACAAAAGGATCGAGGGTGAGGCCCAAGCCACGGAGGAAGTGAGGAACAAACACGACGCACTCATTGGGCTCCGGTGTGGGGATGACCTGCCCTGGAGCAGGAAGCCTATGCCGGATGTCGGCGGTCAAATATCCAATCTCCCTAAGCTTCACAATGTCGTCCTCTTGGATCGAGGAGGCCACCCACCGGCCTTGAGGGTTGGATCCGGACATATTGGAGGATCTGGGGTGTTTGGGCTTAGGTCTCGGGTGTTAGAACTCAAGGTGCGCGGAGTCGCGAGGAGGGTGGAAAAGAGGCATAGGCCTCGACCCCTTTATAAAGGGGGTGAATATCAAGAGTCCTCAGCGTGACCGCTTGAGGCTTATCTAAAAACACACGGAGTCATACCAACGGTCGTCGTGGGGTTACACACGCACATATTGATGGAAAATCCCATGACAAGAGGAACACGATCTCTGCTTTGACAGGATGTGCCAATAAAACCGCCTCGCAACACGAGTCGAGGTGGGGCCGGTTCACGTTGGACCAGGCCATGATGCAAGGGCACGACATACGAAGATTGCCAACAGATCAGATTTATGCTATGTTCCTTAAAATGGTATGTGAAGATCATCTCACAGATCGGGACACAGTCTAAGTGTTTGATAATTACTTTGGAGTATTCGGAGAAGGAACCCGCCTTGCAATGCCGAAGACAAGACTGCGCGCCGGACTCATCGTCATTGAAGCCTGGTTCAGGGGCTACTGAGGGAGTCCTGGATTAGGGGGTATCCGGACGGCCGGACTATATACATCGTCCGAAATATTAAAGCGTGAAGACACAAGACTGAAGACTCCGTCCCATTTCCGGATGGGACTCTCCTTGGCGTGGAAGGCAAGCTTGGCGATCCGGATATTATGTTTCCTTCCTTGTAACCGACTCCGTGTAAACCGTAGCCCTCTCCGGTGTTTATATAAACCGGAGAGGTTGGTCCTTAGAAGGCAGATCACAATTACAATCATACCATCATAGGCTAGCTCTTAGGGTTTAGCCTCTACGATCTCGTGGTAGATCTACTCTTGTACTACCCATATCTTCAATATTAATCAAGCAGGAAGTAGGGTTTTACCTCCATCGAGAGGGCACGAACCTCGGTAAACATTGTGATGCGGAGCATCCTTCCATCATCCCCATGGACTCTACATCGACACATCCAACCCCAAGAGGACCCATGACAAGAGCTAGAGCCCGTGCTTTGGAAACCGAGGTGAACTCCTTCCCACTAGACTTGCATATGGACACAAATGGAACATGTCTACTACCTCATCAAAATATGCTATGCCTCCGTAGGTATGAAGAAGAACATCACCAAGAAGCTCAGGAGCATCACCATGGAGAAGGAGAACCACCCCAAGGCCACGTGGACCAAGAACAAGGAGAACAACAACTGCACAGGAGGCTCCAGGCGACCCCGTGCGCACGGGCCCCCGAGACCCCGTGCCCACGGGCTACACAGGAAACTGACGCTGGTGCACTCCGTGCGCACGGGCCTGTACCGTGACCACAGGACCCCCGCGCGCACAGGCCCAACTTACCCCGTGCGCACGGGCCTCCCAGGATGGCCGGCTGAGATTGCATCTTCGGCTCCCATTCTTCTCCTTCGACCCCAAGGCTATATATTCTGTACCTAGGACCATGTTTAGGGTTAGCAAAGTATTAGATGAGATCTTGGTGAGCTTTGCTCCATTACCTTCCCTCTTTGAGGATCAAGACCCCCTAGGGAAGAATCCTTGAGGATTTCAAGACCTCCATTGGTAGAAGACTACCTTCAAGACCCCTCTTCCTTTGGATTTGGGATGAACTTTGCCATTGTATCTTTCCTTTGATTGTGTTTAGGACTTGTGGATCTTGTGTTGTTACTCTAGTGGATGTGTAATCGGGAATTATTGGAGTGATTGCTTCTTTGTGTTCTTGTTGTTCTTGTTGTTTCTCTCCTTTTCCCCCTCCAAGTGTGAAAAGGTCCCTCCTAGGGTTCTACCCTACATCATCTTGGTATCATGAGCCACGTTGATTCACATCTTGGAGTCCCTACCTTCCACTTTCTAGCTTGATTTTGTTGTTTTTCGTCCTAATCCAAAAATCCCCACCAAAAATAGCCCCAAAAATTTTTCTTGCAATTTGTTGATCTTGTGAGATTTGGTTGATTTGATGCACGAGTTTGGTGTTTGGCAAGTGGATCTACCCCTCCACCATCATCCCCACCCTTCCACCGTTTGATTTTGGCCAAAAACTTGGGAATCACCACGAAATCAGATCAGTTCATCTGCTCACGGGAGACCCCGTGCACACGGGCCATCGGGACCCTGTGCACACGGGCCTCACTTACCTCGTGCGCACGGGCTATCCAGGAAGTTTCGGCCATTTTTCTGTTTTTCTCATTTTGTTCCACCACCACCTCTCGTGTTCTTCGGCACCAGTCCACATGCTTGTTTGAGTGTTCGGTTGTGATTTCTCTTGTGTCCTAAGGTGTTTCGGCTAGTTAGGCGCTAGTTGGTCATCATCGCCACCAATCATCGACTCGGACAACACATTGGCTTCGACAAAATCATCTTCAACCTTAAGCAAGGACGGTAACCTCAACGACACCTTGTACTCCCTTGCCATTAACTTGATAGCTTCGAGCCCTTTTTCGTAGCTTACCCATCGATACTAGCTTGTTGAGTATTGCCGAGCCACGCCTTAGTGCACCATTTAGTGTTTCATCCATCCTGTGCATTTAATACTTGTTACCTCGTTGTGTGGCTCGTATATCAAGCATTGTGGCATAGTTGAAAAAAAACCTTTTAAGCAAAAGAGAAGAGAAACAAAGAGCTTATAAGCAATAGCATCGAGCCTTAGCATACGTGAATCATCTTGGTCATCACATACATAATCATACTTGGGATAGTGAGATGAGCGGTTTATCTATTAGGTTGGTGCACTAGCGTATCTAGCCCATTAGTGCAATCGAGCTAGCATCTCTCTAGTATCCGTACGACAAGAGCTTTTCCCGTGATTTGACATCTTTGAGCTCACCCCTTGGTTGTGCGGATCCCATTTATCTTCCGTGTGTGTGTTCCTCTTGTTATCTTTGGAGGTTGATCTATTTGTCTTATTTGCCATTTGTGAATCTCCTCAACTTTATCAACATCTTGACTAACATTTGCTTGAATTATTTGTGCCTTCCTAACCAAGCTACTCCATAGACCATTTACTTGTAGGTGTGAGAAACAATTCCCGGTACCAATTCCCCTATTGTAACATAATGTGGGATCGTACTTGTTACATCTACAATCTTCGAAAAAGGTAACTTTGGTTTTGTTCTCTCATTTTCCTACTCACCACCACTTTCTTATGATGGATAAGACAAGTTCCTCTACCAACCCACTCATCATCGAGCAAGACTACGACATGTCATCATTCGTCACCAAGAGCCACCTCTTTGGTGCACAACGAGCGCTACATCAAGAGCAACAAGCTATGAACGACCGCATCGACAACCTCGCCACCGACTTGCGACTCTCCGAGCAACGTACACGAGACTACTTCGACAACAAGCTCGACGCGCACAAGCAAGAGAACGATGCAAGAATGGACGAGATCCGAGCTTTGTTGGTGAACCGGCCTCCTTCTACTTCTTCCTACTCAAGACGGAGCCACTCAAGTAGACACTCTGATGACACCTTCTCCGGCTCAAGTACACCGTCATCGACCATTCTTCGACGAGCCGCGCGTCAAGACCGTCATGCATCTTTGTCACGCCCAATATGCGACCCTATCCAAAAGGAACTCGAAGGTCCCACCAAGGATAGACCCGCATATTGAAACGCTTTTGCAAGGTGGATATCATTACATCAACATTACATAATAGATGGGGATACATACATAAGGCATACAATGCCACACAAATACAACAATACAATACATAAGAGCATCATCCGACCACGGATGAATCACAAACAGAAACTCAAACGACATCCACCCTGCTAGCCCAGGCTGCCGACCTGGAACCTATCCCCTGATCGAAGAAGAAGCAGAAAAAGAACTCAACGCAAGCAAGCATCGCTCTTGCGTCATGATCATCGCATAAACCTGTACCTGCAACTGATGTTGTAGTAATCTGTGAGCCACGAGGACTCAGCAATCCCATTACCATGGGTATCAAGACTAGCAAAGCTTAAAAGGGAAAGGAAGGGGTAAAGTGGTGAGGCTGCAGCAGCGACTAAGCATATATGGTGGCTAACATACGCAAGTAAGAGCGAGAAGAGAACAAGCGGAATGGTCGTCAACTAGTAATGATCAAGAAGTGATCCTGAACTCCTACTTACGTCAAACATAACACAGAAACCGTGTTCACTTCCCGGACTCCGCCGAGAAGAGACCATCATGGCTACACACGCGGTTGATGCATTTTAATTCGGATCTGGTGTCAAGTTGTCTACAACCGGACATTAACGAATTCCCATCTGCCTATAACCGCATGCACGGCTTTCGAAAGATTATACCCTGCAGGGGTGTCCCAACTTAGCCCATGACAAGCTCTCGCGATCAACGAAGGAATAGACCTTCTCCCAGGAAGACCCGATCAGACTCGGAATCCCGGTTTACAAGACATTTCGACAATGGTAAAACAAGACCAGCAAAGCCGCCCGATGCGCCGACAATCCTGATAGGAGCTGCACATATCTCATTCTCAGGGCAACACCGGATGAGACATCCTACGAGTAAAACCAGCCCTTGAGTTGCCCCGAGGTGGCCCCGCAGTCTACTCGGTTCGGACCAACACTTAGACAAGCACTGGCCCGGGGGGCTAAAATAAAGATGACCCTTGGGTTGACCGACCCAAGGGAAAAGGTAGGTGGTGGTGAGGCAAATGGTAAAACCAAGGTTGGGCCTTGCTGGAGGAGTTTTATTCAAAGCGAACTGTCAAGGGAGTCCCATAAATCACCCGACCGCGTAAGGAACGCAAAATCCGAGAACATAACACCGGTATGATGGAAACTAGGGCGGCAAGAGTGGAACAAAATACTAGGCATAAGGCCGAGCCTTCCACCATTTACCAAATATATAGATGCATTAATAATATAAGAGATATTGTGATATCCCAACCAAAATCCTGTCCACCATGGAGAAATCTTCAACTTCACCTGCAACTAGCAATGCTATAAGAGGGGCTGAGCAAAAGCGGTAACATAGCCAAACAATGGTTTGCATAGGTAAGGTGTCAAAGGTTAGAGGCTGACATGGCAATATGGGATGGCTCGATAAACAGGTAATAGGTAGCGCAGCAAAGCGATAGAACGAAGCAACTAGCATAGCAATGATAGTAGTGAGATCCAGGGTAGCGGTCATCTTGCCTGAAATCCCGCAAGGAAGAAGGACGAGTGCATGAAGAAGACGAACGGATGAAGCCGAACCAAGCGTAGACGAACGAATCCTCACGATCGCAACGAAACAGGAACTAACAAGAAGAAGCACACAACATAGGTAAACACACCACACATGAACAAGGCATGATGCACAAACAAGCATGATGCATTACCAAGCTACATGAAGCTACTCATGGCAAGAGATGATGCAAACAAGAGCAACACATCAAAGCAAGTTTAAATGAGGCCGGGAACAACATATAACAATTCTGGTAAGTCCTCATATGCATATTTCGAAGTTGGTCCAGATCTGAATAAACCTTATGTTCAAGTTGTTAAACAGCAAGTTAAGATGCACAAGGATGATCTACACGAGATTCTAGTCAAGTTACATATAAAGTTCATTTAGTTCGGAGCTACGGCCTAGAAGATATGAGCAAAACAAGTTAAACATGGCATTGATGCAAAATGCACACAAACATCAATCAAACACCTCAAAACAAGGATGCAACATGATAATATAAAACTAAATGCAAATCTAAGCAAGTTTCATATAAAGCACACTCAAAACGGAGCAACGGTTCAACACATGCACTCTATACAAGTTAAAAGGACAAGCTGTCCAAAACAGCGACTAGGCATATTGCAAGCATCAAAACAACATGCTACAACATCTCAACATGAAAACAAAAGTCATGGGCATGATGTATAGGTAAAGCATTACAAAACATGAACACTGAGCTATCTCCAGAAATCACTAGAACATTCTCAAACACACATGGTAAGATTGCAAGTTATTACAATTTCAGACTTTGCAGAAAATAACAGCATGATGCAATGTTTAGAGCTATCAAACAACATGTTACAGGAAATTATCATGGCAAACAAAGGCATGGCATGAATCTACTAATTGCATAGAAAAAGAGTCCCTTACTGACCATAAGCCAAAAAGGAACAGAAGATATAATGGCACCCACGTAAACATAGCAAGTTTTTAAAAAGATTCATACATGGCAGGAACATAATTATGAAGACATGTAGATGAGCTTGTGCAACTCACTACAGAGCAAAACATGGCATGGCAAGGCACCCAACAGTAAGAAGGCATGTTTGTGAAGCTAAGCATGGCAAGATCAAGGTCATAGGGTGCATGGATCACTAGGAAAACACATGGAAACAACTGAACTTAATGTAAACAGGCTGACAACAACATTTTCAAGCAACTTTGGAGCAAGGAAACAACAAGCTACATCAACCTATAAATTCAACCAGGGGCACGGATGGATAGAGGATGACATGTAGTTCAAAACATGTTTATAGAACATCTCCAGATTATGCATAGAATGATTAGTAGCAACATGTTTATATGGCATCAAAATTACAGCAGAACAGGAACTAAAATCAGCTTTAACGCGATGCCTAGTTTGCATGCTTGTGCTAGTCACCACATTTATCACAAAAATACATGGCATACACCCCTGTAAAGATGGCATGGCATAGTTCAAAACACATGTAGGAATCAACCTCATAGGCTGCACACATCAATCATGGCAAAAATGACAAAAGAGCTTGTTCTGATAACATACAGCAGAAAACAATATGAAGCACTCTTACGACGATGATTCAGGCATCTAGATGACCTCAAATGAATATGATGCAATGTAATGTAATGATGTACTCTTCGAGGCGAACAATTTGACATATTACACGCACGAAACGGAGCTACGGATGCAGAGTTATAGCAGGTCAAAGAGGGCATGAAATTTACAGAATATCTGGGACTTAGTGAAAAATCAACCTCTGGATCTGAGGTTGACTTTGGCACGGAAGTCGAGGCAGGGCCGGATCTCGCCGGAGCAGGGCGCCGGAGACGAGGGAGACAGTGGCCGGGCTCGGGGAGGTGGCCGGAGGAGTCGCCGAAGCGCGGGGGGGCCGGATCCGGTCACTCCTCGACCGGATCTGGACGGAGGCGGCCGGGAGCGGGGCAGCGCGGGCGAGCGCACTCGGGCGGCGGCCGGAATCCGTGGCGGCGCCGGGGCAGAGCGGCCTGGGGCAGCGGAGAGGAGGCAGGGCCGGCGGCGCTCGCGGCCGGGGAGGCGCGGCGAGGATGGGCGGCGAGGATGGGCGGCAGAGGCGAGCGACGTGCCGCGGCGGCGCTCGGCGGCGAGCGGAGCTCCGGCCGGCAGGCGGCGGCGGTGGGGCGAGCCGGATGCGCGTTGGCGCGCGCGGGCCCGGGCGGGTCTGCTGCGGGCCGTGGCAGGCCGGCGGCGCGGGCCACGCGGCAGGCCGCGATTGGACGGGGGAGCGGGGTGGACACGTCCGGTCGCCGGGCGGACATGTCCGGCGGCGCGGAAGGGATGGATCTAGGGTTTCATCCGCGAATTTCGGGGGGGAGGTGCTATAAATAGATTTCTGGGAGCTAGGAGAGTCCAAATGGAGCACGGTTTTCGCCCACACGATCGTGATCGAACGACCGAGAGCATGGAGGGGAGTTAGATGGGTTTTGGGCCACTTTGGAAGGGGTGTTGGGCTGCAAAGAGAGAGGGGCTTTACGGTTACCCGGTTAACCGTTGGAGTACCAAACGACCTCCAAATGGCACGAAACTTGACATGCGGTCTACCGGTGCTATACCAAGGCCGATTGGCAAGACTCGGTCCATTCCGAGAATGTTTAATACCCACTCACGAAAAGAGAGAAGAGGGGGACGCCGGAGGGCATAGGAGCGTCGGATTGCAAAACGTACAACGGGGAAAAGGCTCAGATGCATGAGACGAACACGTATGCAAAATGAAATGCACATGATGACATGATAAAATGCAACATGCAAGCAAATGACATGGCAACGACGGCGAATAACTAGCAGACACCTGGCGCATCGGATCCGGGGCGTTACAACACTCCACCACTACGAGAGGATCTCGTCCCAAGATCTAGGATGGCACCGGAGGGAAAAGGAAGAGGAAGAGAAGAGGTAAAACTAAGTTGCTTCTTTGACGAATAAGTGAAACCACGAACCTTGAGATGTTGAGAAATATGAAAGAAAGAAAACAACGAAGATGAACAAGATTGCAAACAATCTGTTAGAAAGGAGGAACAAGGATCATTATGCGAACCTTGAAGGTTGCAAAGACATGAATCAAAAGTTTAATGGACAAGATAGAATTCGAAACCACTCCTGTTAAAACTAGATGGAGAAGAAATAAGATTGATATAATTTGGGCAGCACTCCGGTTGAACATGGAAGGAATAGAACATGAACTAGAGAAGAAGGGATGATACTTGATGAAGGCATGAACAAAACCTCCGGAAAGAATTGAAAGAGTTGAAAAGAACGTAGAAGGAAAGGTTGAATGGAGTTGTTGAGAAAATCAACAACGAAAGAATAAGCTTGTTGTGGGCTTATGGATAACATCTCAGAAATTATGAGGTGATAAACAGCCGCAAACGAAAAAGATTGAATAGCTAAGAAGAATGAAGAAATGCAAAACTCCACTTCAAAAGAATACGGAGAATTAATTGCACTTCGAGACGCGAGAAGAAAAGATACTTGAACTCCACCGACAAGAAATCTTGATGAACACTTGAAGAATGAATTAAATCATGATGAACCACCATGAAGAACTCCGGTAACAAAAGGACGATGAGATAGAATGAAGGATGAAAGAATAAGATGAGCCTTGCGATGATTTAGATGGAGGTTCCGACGAAATGAGCGAGGAAATTAGAACTCCAGAAAAGAAAAGATGAAAACACTTGGAACTAGAATTTATTCACCAAGAACAAACTCCGGAAGAAAAGGATTACTCACTCTGATGAAATAAGAATAAGATTTATGTTATGCTTATCCTCACCAAATTAAATCGATGACAAGCAATGGATTTCGCATACTACTTATTCTTCTTGAAAAAGGATTAAGGGGTTTAGCACAAAACTTGAGAAAGTCTTCATGAACCACCGGTAGGATTGGAAAGAACGAATGAATTGGTATGATAACAATGGAAGAGGAATGTTGGACGAACCACCGTAAGAATTGAAAATGAACGAAGTAAAGGGGTGAAACACCAGTGAGAATTAGAGAACGAATGAAGATACTTGGGAATTTAGATACATGAGAATGAAGAGGTCATGAACTGATTAGAGGATATTTGAACGATTCACCGGTAAGATTTGGAGAACGAGAGCTGAAAGCTTGAATGAATAATTCTGAGATGATGGGCTCCAGAGAATCAAACTGAAAAGACTCCTGAAATGCTCTGGATGGGTGAAAAGAATTCTCACAATCGAAAACAATTATGAGAGGATGGCATCAAGCTAGAACCATGAATCTTGAAAAGAATGGAGCAAGATTTAGAGGAAACACTTCTTCGGTCTTCAACTGACGACGAGAAACACCACCAAAATTACTGAGATACTCCGGTAGAATGGAAAGCGAAGGGGTTGAGCCAACAATGAAAAGAGTTTGAAAACGATCTTGGATAAGGAATATGACTGATGAAATCCATTCTTGCGTCACACTTTGAAAAGAATTGAGAATAACTCCGGGGAAATAGAAGAGTCAGGTAAGATCCTGGGAAAAGACCTGTGGGTTATGGGCCCACTGAAAAGAAACATCGTTGGAAATGATTTTACAAGGAGATTGCACTGGTTGAATTAAATGGCTTGAATGAGACAATAATCTCCAAATAGCTTGAACGGATTGAGAATGGAAACACAAATCTTCTAAGATATCTTGAGCACTCCAGAACAAATGAATAACGAGAAGTGAAAGATTAAGAGGTGCACCGGCATGAGAAAGCATTTGACACGAGGAAAGGAATATGATCAACACTGAAAGCTTGAAATTAATCCACCGGAGAAGAAACAACAATGAAGAATGATGAACTTGAAGAGCATCTTCATGAGAATCACCGGATAAGAACATCGAAAGAAAAGAATGAAGAGACTTCACATGAATAAATGGATACTTGATTAAGAAATCTGGGTCCTTGAAGAAAAAGGGGTGGGAGGGCGGGAAAACGAAGGCAACTTGGGGACTGACGAAACAAACACCGTTGAGAAAACTTAGAATTGATCTCGCAAATGTTGAAAATGATTGGAACCACTTGAAGAGAAGCACGCCGGTTGGAAAAGAGTAAACATGACGACCTCGATGATCAAGAAGGATTAGTATTCACATAGCAATATGAGAACACCGTTTAAGAAAGGTATGGAATCAACATTTGACTTCGAAGCAACTCGAATACCACAACTCAAAACAAAACAAAGGATTTGACTTGCAGAATAAGCCGGAGACAAACATATGATAGAGATTTACCCAATCCCATATCATGCATCTGTCGAAAAGATATTCTAGGAGCTACTTGAATTCCCACCTATAAAACTCCCGAAACTTTCTGGTTATGCAATCTGGTGTTGGGGATACATGGGAAGCAATATATCTCACCCAAACTAACAATACCTACATCCAAGCTGTATCCATCCGTCAACACATAACCAAGAAACCTTCGGAAATCGTGTACCTCAACCTTCGAAAAGCATCCGTTATACGAGTTATGGCAATACTCCCGAGCTCGCCCCAGTACTGGGTTATCGGGGTTATCTCACCAACAACTGCATAAAAGAGATTTTCGATGTCGGCAAAACTCAGGTATTCCAGAACTGCAACGATAAAATTGTGACGACAACACCTCGGAGCTCAACTCCCCGGGTCAAAGCCACATAAATAGACAGGAGGCACCAAGAACAATGTTCTCGTCACAAAACCATCGGAACGATTCCAAGATACCCGCGTGATCCTAAAAAATTTTTAGTGAAATTTGAGGAGAGGAAAGACAAAACATCTACGTCAGGAGACCTCACCAGAGCGACGAAGGGGCTGAGGAGTAAAAAGAATCCTACTCTCCGATATATATAATCCTAAGACTCAAAATAGTTTTCTTCTAGACTCAACAACGGCCAACAATCAAGGGGGCTCCTATGGTCGGTCGAGGCTCTGATACCAACTTGTCACGCCCAATATGCGACCCTATCCAAAGGAACTCGAAGGTCCCACCAAGGATAGACCCGCATATTGAAACGCTTTTGCAAGGTGGATATCATTACATCAACATTACATAATAGATGGGGATACATACATAAGGCATACAATGCCACACGAATACAACAATCACAATACATAAGAGCATCATCCGACTACGGATGAAACACAAACAGAAACTCAAACGACATCCACCCTGCTAGCCCAGGCTGCCGACCTGGAACCTATCCCCTGATCGAAGAAGAAGCAGAAGAAGAACTCAACGCAAGCAAGCATCGCTCTCGCGTCATGATCATCGCATAACCTGTACCTGCAACTGATTGTTGTAGTAATCTGTGAGCCACGAGGACTCAGCAATCCCATTACCATGGGTATCAAGACTAGCAAAGCTTAAAGGGAAAGGAAGGGGTAAAGTGGTGAGGCTGCAGCAGCGACTAAGCATATATGGTGGCTAACATACGCAAATAAGAGCGAGAAGAGAGCAAAGGAACGGTCGTCAACTAGTAATGATCAAGAAGTGATCCTGAACTCCTACTTACGTCAAACATAACCCAGAAACCGTGTTCACTTCCCGGACTCCGCCGAGAAGAGACCATCACGGCTACACACGCGGTTGATGCATTTTAATTCGGATCTGGTGTCAAGTTGTCTACAACCGGACATTAACAAATTCCCATCTGCCTATAACCGCAGGCACGGCTTTCGAAAGATTATACCCTGCAGGGGTGTCCCAACTTAGCCCATGACAAGCTCTCGCGATCAACGAAGGAATAGACCTTCTCCCAGGAAGACCCGATCAGACTCGGAATCCCGGTTTACAAGACATTTCGACAATGGTAAAACAAGACCAGCAAAGCCGCCCGATGCGCCGACAATCCCGATAGAGCTGCACATATCTCGTTCTCAGGGCAACACCGGATGAGACAGCCTACGAGTAAAACCAGCCCTCGAGTTGCCCCGAGGTGGCCCCGCAGGCAGCTCAGTTCGGACCAACACTTAGACAAGCACTGGCCCGGGGGGGGGCTAAATAAAGATGACCCTTGGGTTGGCCGACCCAAGGGAAAAGGTAGGTGGTGGTGAGGCAAATGGTAAAACCAAGGTTGGGCCTTGCTGGAGGAGTTTTATTCAAAGCGAACTGTCAAGGGGGTCCCATAAATCACCCGACCGCGTAAGGAACGCAAAATCCGGGAACATAACACCGGTATGACGGAAACTAGGGCGGCAAGAGTGGAACAAAACACTAGGCAAAAGGCCGAGCCTTCCACCCTTTACCAAGTATATAGATGCATTAATAATATAAGAGATATTGTGATATCCCAACCAAAATCCTGTCCACCATGGAGAAATCTTCAACTTCACCTGCAACTAGCAACGCTATAAGAGGGGCTGAGCAAAAGCGGTAACATAGCCAAACAATGGTTTGCATAGGTAAGGTGTCAAAGGTTAGAGGTTCATGGCAATATGGGATGGCTCGATAAACAGGTAATAGGTAGCGCAGCAAAGCGATAGAACGAAGCAACTAGCATAGCAATGATAGTAGTGAGATCCAGGGTAGCGGTCATCTTGCCTGAAATCCCGCAAGGAAGAAGAACGAGTCCATGAAGAAGACGAACGGATGAAGCCGAACCAAGCGTAGACGAACGAATCCTCACGATCGCAACGAAACAGGAACTAACAAGAAGAAGCACACAACATAGGTAAACACACCACACATGAACAAGGCATGATGCACAACAAGCATGATGCATGACCAAGCTACATGAAGCTACTCATGGCAAGAGATGATGCAAACAAGAGCAACACATCAAGGCAAGTTTAAATGAGGCCGGGAACAACATATAACAATTCCGGTAAGTCCTCATATGCATATTTCGAAGTTGGTCCAGATCTGAATAAACCTTATGTTCAAGTTGTTAAACAGCAAGTTAAGATGCACAAGGATGATCTACACGAGATTCTAGTCAAGTTACATATAAAGTTCATTTAGTTCGGAGCTACGACCTAGAAGATATGAGCAAAACAAGTTAAACATGGCATTGATGCAAAATACACACAAACATCAATCAAACACCTCAAAAAAAGGATGCAACATGATAATATGAAACTAAATGCAAATCTAAGCAAGTTTCATATAGAGCACACTCAAAACGGAGCAACGGTTCAACACATGCACTCTATACAAGTTAAAAGGACAAGCTGTCCAAAACAACGACTAGGCATATTGCAAGCATCAAAACAACATGCTACAGCATCTCAACATGAAAAAAAAGACATGGTCATGATGTACAGGTAAAGCATTACAAAACATGAACACTGAGCTATCTCCAGAAATCACTAGAACATGCTCAAACACACATGGTAAGATTGCAAGTTATTACAATTTCAGACTTTGCAGAAAATAACAGCACGATGCAATGTTTAGAGCTATCAAACAACATGTTACAGGAACTTATCATGGCAAACAAAGGCATGGCATGAATCTACTAATTGCATAGAAAAAGAGTCCCTTACTGACCATAAGCCAAAAAGGAACAGAAGATATAATGGCACCCACGTAAACATAGCAAGTTTTTAAACAGATTCATACATGGCAGGAACATAATTATGAAGGCATGTAGATGAGATTGTGCAACTCACTACAGAGCAAAACATGGCATCGAAAGGCACCCAACAGTAAGAAGGCATGTTTGTGAAGCTAAGAATGGCAAGAGCAAGGTCATAGGGTGCATGGATCACTAGGAAAACACATGGAAACAACTGGACTTAATGTAAACAGGCTGACAACAACATTTTCAAGCAACTTTGGAGCAAGGAAACAACAAGCTACAGCAACCTATAAATGCAACCAGGGGCATGGATGGATAGAGGATGACATGTAGTTCAAAACATGTTTATAGAACATCTCCAGATTATGCATAGAATGATTACTAGCAACATGTTTATATGGCATCAAAATTACAGCAGAACAGGAACTAAAATCAGCGTTAACGTGATGCCTAGTTTGCATGCTTGTGCTAGTAACCACATTGATCACAAAAATACATGGCATACACCCCTGTAAAGATGGCATGGCATAGTTCAAAACACATGTAGGAATCAACCTCATAGGATGCACACATCAATCATGGCAAAAATGACAAAAGAGCTCGTTCTGATAACAGACAGCAGAGAGCAATATGAAGCACTCTTACGACGATGATTCAGGCATCTAGATGACCTCAAATGAATATGATTCAATGGAATGAAATGATGTACTCTTCGAGTCAAACAATTTGACATATTATACGCACGAAACGGAGCTACGGATGCAGAGTTATAGCAGGTCAAAGTGGGCATGAAATTTACAGAATATCTGGGACTTAGTCAAAAATCAACCTCTAGATCTGGGGTTGACTTTGGCACGGAAGTCGAGGCAGGGCCGGATCTCACCGGAGCAGGGCGCCGGAGATGAGGGAGACAGTGGCCGGGCTCGGGGAGGTGGCCGGAGGAGTCACCGAGCGCGGGGGGCCGGATCCGGTCGCTCCTCGACGGATCTGGACGGAGGCGGCCGGGAGCGGGGCGGCGCGGGTGAGCGCACGGGCGCGGCGGCCGGAATCCGCGGCGGCGCCGGGCAGAGCGGCCTGGGGTAGCGGAGAGGTGGCAGGGCGGCGGCGCTCGGGGCCGGGGAGGCGCAGCGAGGATGGGCGACGAGGATGGGCGGCGAAGGCGAGCGATGTGTCGCGCAACGCTCGGCGGCGAGCGGAGCTCCGGCCGGCAGCGCGGCGGCGCGGCGTGCGCGGTCGGCACGGGCGCCCGGCGGGCGTCCGGCGGCCGCGGGCGGCGTGGCGGGCGGGGCGGCCAGCGGCCGCGGGGGCGAGCGGCCTGACCAGCCGCGGACGTCCGCGCGGACGGACATGTCCGGCGGCGCGAAGGGAGGATCTAGGTTTCGTCCGCGAAAATTCGGGGAGGGAGTTTATATAGGTAGAGGGAGCTAGGAGAGTCCAAATGGAGCACGGTTTCGCCCACACGATCGTGATCGAACGACCGAGAGCATGGAGGGAGTTAGATGGGTTTGGGCCACTTTGGAAGGGGTGTGTGGGCTGCAAAGAGAGAGGGGCTTACGGTTACCGGTAACCGTTGGAGTACCAAACGACCTCCAAATGGCACGAAACTTGACAGGCGGTCTACCGGTGCTATACCCAAGGGCCGCTTGGCAAGACTCGTCCATTCCGAGAATGTTTAATACCCACTCACGAAAAGAGAGAAGAGGGGGACGCCGGAGGGCATAGGAGCGTCGGATTGCAAAACGGACAACGGGGAAAAGGCTCGGATGCATGAGACGAACACGTATGCAAAATGAAATGCACATGATGACATGATAAAATGCAACACGCAAGCAAATAACATGGCAACGACGGCGAATAACTGGCAGACACCTGGCGCATCGGATCCGGGGCGTTACAATCTCGCAACCCGCTACACGTCAAGCATTCACAAGAGCAAGTCAATGAGCAAGTTCCTCGTCCTCAATCAAACCAAGTCGCTTTTGCTCAAGCTGAAGAACGGCAACGACTACAGCGCCAAGAGGAAGAACGGGCGCGTCTACACCAAGAGGAACAAGACACCGAGTCTCAACGTCATCAACAACAACAACGAGAAGCACAAGCTCTTGAGGCGGAACATGCCCTTCAAGAATCAAGTCGAGCCATCGCCAACCGCAATCGCGAACGGTGCAATCAAGAGGAAGCCCTTCGAGAAGAAATCCAAGAGAGGAACTACCAACCATGTGTGCAACGTCAAGCTCCTCAAGCTCCTCCACAAGCTTGGCAAGCTCCACCTCAACCTCAAGTTCAACAAGAGCGACACGAAGTGGAACAAGTGCTTCAAGACCCTCCTCCACGCCAAGAGCGACATCATGAGGAACGAGCATTCGAGGACTTTCCACGGCAAGAGCGATATCGCAACCGCTATCAAGATGAAGAGCAACGCTATGGAAAACTCAAATTCACAATGCCCAAGTTCAATGGAAGCAATGATCCGGAAGAATATCTCTCATGGGCATTGAAGGTCGACAAAATCTTCCGTTTGCACAACTATGAGGAAGAGAAGAAGATCGCAATGGCATCACTTGAGTTCCAAGACTATGTTCTCATATGGTGGGAACAAGTCCTTGAGCGCCGAGAAGCAAGAGGTGACCCTCCAATCACCACTAGGGCTCAAATGATGGATGTCATGCGAGCATGATTTGTGCCCACCTACTACAATCGCGATCTCTTCAAGAAGCTACAACTCCTCAAGCAAGGTACAAAGAGTGTTGAATAATACTACAAGGAAATGGAGATAGCCATGATTCGAGCCAATGTCAAGGAAGATGATGAGAAAACAATGGCAAGATTCTTGAACGGACTCAATCATCCCATCAAGAAGATAGCCGACTTCCAACCCTACTCCAACCTCATCGAACTCGTGCATCAAGCGACCAAGGCGGAACGTCAAGTGCAAGATGACTTCAAGTACGCCAAGTACTCATCCAAGACATACGGCTTCTCCAACAATCAAGCTTCAACAACTCCTCCAACATCTACATCAACCAAGCCTTCTCCAAGCAACGATGACAAGCCAAGGTACAAGAAACCTTCGTCAAGTTCAAGTCATCTTCTTCCTACTACAAGCAACTTCAAGCCGCTTGCTTCTTCATCTACTCCGACCAATGAGACCGTCAAGACAAGCTCCTTCAAGTGTTTCACTTGCGGCGGCCGAGGCCACAAGTCCTATGAATGCACAAACAAGCGCACCATGATCCTCAACGACGATGGCACCTACGACTCAATGAGTGAAGATGAAATGGAAGCTATTGAGCAAGTGGCCATGTACTGGCGCGTGAATGAGGATGAAGATGATAGAGTCTTTTGTGATGAGGATTCGAGCCCCACCCTTGCTGTCTCCAAGGTCTTGACACTTCAACATCAACAAGAAGAAGACCAGTGATGCCATATCTTCCACACCAAGGCCGGCATCAATGGAAGGTCAGTCAAGGTGATCATCGATGGAGGTAGTTGCCACAACTTGGCAAGTGAAGAACTATGCTCCAAGCTCCAATTGGTCAAGAGGAAGCACCCACACCCCTACAAGGTTTAATGGCTAAGCGACTCAGGCACTATACGAGTTGAGCATACGGTCCAAGTCTCCTTCAAAATTGGTGCATATGAGGACACTTTGGAGTGTGATGTGGTCCCAATGACCGTTTGCCACCTCCTTCTTGGTCGACCATGGCAATTCGACCGTGGTGTTATCCACAATGGGCGTACCAATCACTATAGCTTCAAGATAAAAGGGAAGGAGTATGTGCTGCAACCTATGTCTCCTAGTCAAGTGATAGCCGACAAGCAAGCCACCCACCATAGAGAGAAGAGTGATAAAGTGAGCCACCCACACATGAGTGAGAGCAACAAGCCAAACTTGAGCACCTCTTCACCTAGAGAGAGAAAACCTCATACTCTTTGCCACAAAAAGAGAGATGAGAGAAGTTTGTGAGAACCCATCGAGTGTGATACACTTTGTCCTTGTGTGCAAGGATGGAGAACCAAAAACTAACACCGCTCACGAGCTACCTTTGGTGTTTCAATCTCTTTTGCAGGAATTTCAAAATGTTTTCCCCGATGAGCTACCTCCGGATCTACCTCCTCTATGAGGCATTGAGCATCGAATCGACCTCATCCCTGGAGCGCCACTTCCAAACAAAGCTCCATACCGTGTCAATCCCGAAGAAACCAAGGAGATTCAACGGCAAGTACAACAACTAATCGACAACGGTCATGTACGTGAAAGCATAAGCCCTTGTGCCGTTCCAGTTATACTTGTGCCTAAGCCCGATGGAACTTTCCGCTTGTGTTCTGATTGTAGACCTATAAATGCTATCACCGTTCGCTATAGGCATCCCATTCCTCGCTTAGATGATATGCTTGATGAACTTAATGGAGCCAACTTTTTCTCAAAAATTGATCTTAAAAGAGGCTATTATCAAATTCGCATACAAGAGGGTGATGAATGGAAAACCGCTTTCAAAACAAAATTTGGCTTATATGAGTGGTTAGTTATGCCTATGGGTTTATCAGTGGCTCCCGGTACTTTTGTGCGTCTCATGCATCATGTACTTCGACCTTATATCGGAGTCTTTGTTGTGGTTTACTTCGATGATATTCTTGTGTTTAGCAAAACCATGAAAGAGCATCTTGATCATGTTAGGGTTGTTTTGCAAACACTTTGCAAGGAAAGTCTTTATGCCAACATGAAAAAGTGCACATTTGGTGTTAACAAAGTGGTTTTCTTGGGTTTCGTTGTATCTTCCAAGGGTGTCCATGTTGATGAAACTAAAATTGAAGCAATTAAAACTTGGCCCCAACCCACCAATTTGCAACAAGTGCGTAGTTTTCTAGGTCTAGCAGGTTTTTATCGTCGCTTTGTGAAAGATTTTAGCACTATCGCCGTGCCTTTGCACGCTTTGAGTAAGAAGAATGCTCCTTTTGTTTGGGGATCTTTGCAATCCACCGCTTTTGATGAGCTCAAATCTTTGCTTACTCATGCTCCGATTCTTGCTTTGCCCAATTTTGACAAAACTTTTGAGGTTCATTGTGATGCGAGTGGTACCGGAATTGGCGGAGTTTTGATGCAAGAAAAACGAGTAATTGCATATTTTAGTGAAAAACTCTTCGGTGCTCAACTTAACTATCCCATCTATGACAAATAATCGTATGCTTTAGTGCGTGTGCTACATGTTTGGGAACATTATCTTAGACCTCATGAGTTTGTCATCCATACCGATCATGAAACACTTAAATACTTAAAAGGTCAAACTAAGTTGAACAAGCGTCATGCCAAATGGAGTGAATTTATTTAATCTTTCGCATATGTGATCAAGTACATTAAGGGTAAGGAAAATGTAGTTGCAGATGCACTTTCAAGCATATGCACGCTTGTCACCAAACTTGAGTTGAATGTTATTGGCTTTGAGCACATAAAAGACTTGTATGCTAATGATCCATCTTTTGCACCTCATTCTGCTAAATGTTTGACGCATACATCTTGGGAACAATATTACATCAAGGATGGTTATCTTATGAGAGCTAACAAACTATGCATTCCCGAGTCTTCTCTTCGTTTGCTCCTTTTGCAAGAGGCTCATGGAGGCAGACTCATGGGACACTATGGACGCGACAAGACTTTCGCCATGCTCTCCAAGAACTACTTTTGGCCCAAGATGTTCCGCGACGTCTCATGCTTCACCACCCGATGTTCAACATGTCGCAAAGCTAAGTTTAAAGCTCAATCTCATGGTCTTTACATGCCTCTTCCTATTCCTTATCAACCTTGGGAAGACATTAGTATGGATTTTGTACTTGGTTTTCCTAGAACTCAAAATGGAAAGGATTCCATATTTGTTGTTGTGGACCGATTTTCTAAGATGGCACATTTCATTCCTTGCAACAAGATAGACGATGCTTCACATGTTGCGAATCTCTTTTGTAGGGAAATCTTGCGCCTCCATGGAGTACCAAAGACAATCATCTCCGACCGCGACGTCAAGTTCTTGAGTTACTTTTGGATGACGCTATGCGCCAAGCTTGGAATCAAGCTCTTGTTCTCATCCGCATACCATCCTCAAATCGACGGCCAAACGGAGGTGACGAACCGGACGCTATCCACTCTACTTTGCGTGTTGATCAAGAAGAACATCAAGGAGTGGGAGGCGTGTCTACCCATCGCCGAGTACGCCTACAACCGTGCAAGACATTCGACTACCGGCAAGTCCCCCTTCGAGGTCGTCTACGGCTTCAACCCGTTGTCCCCTTTGGACATTCTACCTCTTCCTCTACAAGAGCGCCAACATGGATGCGAGTGCATGAGCAAGCCACATCAAGAAGATGCATGAAGATACAAGGAACATCGTCGAGCGCCAAGTACATCGCCTAGCGACCAAGCTCAACGTCAACAAGCAACCCATGATCTTCAACCTCGAGCCTATGGACCATTCAAGGTGCTAGCACGCTACAACGATAACGCCTACAAGATTGAACTCCCACGAGACAAGTACAATGTGAGCGACATCTTCAACGTCAAAGACCTCTCGCCGTTCCATGGTGACAAAGATTTTGATCCGAGGTCTGATCTTTCCCAATGGAGGGGAGATGATGCAGAGCATCCTTCCATCATCCCCATGGACTCTACATCGACACATCCAACCCCAAGAGGACCCATGACAAGAGCTAGAGCACGTGCTTTGGAAACCGAGGTGAACTCCTTCCTACTAGACTTGCATATGGACACAAATGGAACATGTCTACTACCTCACCAAAATATGCTATGCCTCCGTAGGTATGAAGAGGAACATCACCAAGAAGCTCAGGAGCATCACCAAGGAGAAGGAGAACCACCCCAAGGCCATGTGGACCAAGAACAGGGAGAACAGCAGCTCCACAGGAGGCTCCAGGCGACCCCGTGCGCATGGGCTACACAGGAAACTGACTCTAGAGCACCCCGTGCGCATGGGCCTGCACCGTGCCCATGGGACCCCCGTGTGCACGGGCCCAACTTACCCCGTGCGCACGGGCCTCCCAGGATGGCCGGCTGACATTGCATCTTCGGCTCCCATTCTTCTCCTTCCACCCCAAGGCTATATATTCCGTACCTAGGACCATGTTGAGCGTTAGCAATGTATTAGATGAGATCTTGGTGAGCTTTGCTCCATTACCTTCCCTCTTTGAGGATCAAGACCCCCTAGGGAAGAATCCTTGAGGATTTCAAGACCTCCATTGGGAGAAGACTACCTTCAAGACCCCACTTCCTTTGGATTTGGGATGAACTTTGCCATTGTATCTTTCCTTTTATTGTGTTTAGGACTTGTGGATCTTGTGTTGTTACTCTAGTGGATGTGTATCAGGAATTGTTGGAGTGATTGCTTCTTTGTGTTCTTGTTGTTTCTCTCCTTTTTCCCCTCCAAGTGTGAAAAGGTCCCTCCTAGGGTTCTACCCTACATCACATTGTGTCCCTTGCTTCATGTTACCATCAGCCTAGACGCACAGATCAGGACCCCCTACCCGAGATCCGCCGGTTTTGACACCGACATTCATGCACAGTCTGTTGCAACAAAGAACAAACAACCAAGGAGCATATTTGTGTTGGTCCCAGTTTTGTTATCTTTAGACACCTTTCCCTATGTGAGCGCAGCAAATCTAGTCCTGCTCAAACTCTACAGCCTTGTCCCTTCCTTTGCTTTTTGAACTAGTACTTTCGCCCCTTCCTTTCCTCTTTGAACCACGTCCTAGATTTATCCGATACAACTTTCCCCACAACTTTCCCCCATTCCTTTCCTCTTTGAACCACATCCTAGATTCATGCTATACAACTTTCCCCCTTCATTTCCTCTTTGAACCACGTCCTAGATTCATGCTATATACAACTTTTCCCACTACTTTCCCCCACTCCTTTCCTCTTTGAACCATGTCCTAGATTCATGGTATACATGCAGCTAGAGCAATGCATGTGGAGTAAGTAAAATATACCTTAAGGTTCTTGGGGCGTGGTTCGGTGGGCGACGGGATGGCGGCGAAGAAGAAGGGGTCGGAGGCCCTCCCGCGCCGCCGCTGGGTGGAAAGTGAACAGTTGCGCCGGTAGTGGATTCCCTCCCTCGCCGACGGCGACAACGATAAGCCCCCTTCCCTTCCCAGTGGACGGATCCTGCCGGCTCTTTGAGAAGCAGTGAGGGGAGAGAGAGAGGCCAACAAAATCTTGTTTAGATCTGGAGAGGGTGAGAGAGTGTGAAGAGAGCAACTACAAGCGCTGAGGCTCCAGCGGGAGAGGGCGAGAGAGTGTGAAGAGAGCAACTACAAGCGCTGAGGCTCCAGCGTGTATATATATACTGGAGAGAGAGTGTGAAGCGTGGAAACCCTAGAAAACATTTTGACTAGTCAAAGAATCCTCCTGGCAAAAATTATGCTCAAGTGTAGTTATCGAACCCGAGACCTCAAGTGTGATAAGCGAACACGCTAACCAGCTACACAACCCTCCCATTATGTTCAATGAGAGGAAAATAACCTTTTATACATTCCTGCATTCGTGTGACAAGCATGCCGTGTTTTTTGTGTGTGTGTGGGAGTCATTGGGATTTCAATCATAATCGTGTCATGTGGCTTTGGTGGTAAGACTATCCATAGTGGTGCAGAAATAATGCAGCCTTAGTCACCTTACCTCTCTCCACGTAGTATGTTGGGTCCCACCGGTCGGAGGGTGAAACAAACAAACTAATAAGAAAAAAATAAAAGCGCCAGCGGTGTATCTTACTACCTCACACATCTCGCTACTGCTCGGGAACATTGTCCAATTGATCCCTCTGTTCGCTCACGTACTATTTTAAGTGAATCCTTATTATAACATGCACACAAATTTTGGGCAGTTGTATTCGACTTAAGTCAGTGTGCCATCGTATCTCTTACACTTACTACTCCCTCCGTCTAGGTGTAATAAGTCACGTTAGAAGGTGCAACGGGACCAAGGTGCGTGTGTGTGTGTGTGTGTGTGTGTGCGTTTAACTGCATGTGTGTGTTAGAGAGTGCGACAGATCGAGCTACTCCTACAGAGAGATGGTGTGTAGTGTACGATTTTAGCCGCGAGAGTCGGTGCATCCTCTCATTTCTGGGCGTGTCCGGTAGGGACATGCGGACAGCTGCCACACCCGCTCCTGACCAGCCTAGACCACCCAAAGCCCCTCCATCGCCCGCGCGCGCTTCCCGCCCGAAACAGTCAGCGCTGCTCCAAAGAATCGGTGCCGCATTCATGCCCGAGCAGAGCGGACGCGACCTCTCACTAGCGCAAGAGTGATGGTTGCTTGGTCCGTCCAACTTACTGCCGGGTCTATGTGATTTGACGGCTCATTGGTCTTTATTACTGAGGTGGTAGGACTGCTGGATGTCCCACGCTTTCGGCAAAAGGAGGTAGTAGATTACAATTTTCTCCATTCTTATAGCGGAGGAGTGCAAGAGAAGTGAAAACACGCAGGCTCAGTGATTACATGGCCCACCTCACACTATCATCGTGCGACACCTAACTCTTTACATAGTACTCCCTTCGTTCCTAAATATTACTAGATGAGTCCCCGCGCGTTGCCGTGGAACAGCGATATATCTCTTTGCGCAAAATTATCGATTTCACAGAACTAAAAAAAACTCTATAACCGCATGACAAATGTGGTAGCCAAACTAAATAAACTCACATCATCATGTAGATCATCCCACGTAAGGAAAAAAGATCAGCCAACTCCTACTGCATAATGGGATTATATTTTTCTTTTTGACATGTTAATGGGACTTAAAATCTCACTTACATGCATGCTACCAGTGCATGCTTGCATGCAGACATGTTGATGTGATTTAAAACCCACTCACATGCATGTGCCACGGTATTTCTGCATGCTTGCATGTGGCTTAGTGCGGAGCCTCTCAACATCTAGATCAGACGACTATTATGGACTGATTTACTTCATCTAACAGCTACATAATTTTTGATGATGTGGCTCAAGGAGAGGATAGAGAATTCCTAGTAGTGGGGGCTAGCTATTGCTAGTAGATAAGTCTTTGTAGATATTCCACTAGGTGAACTACATACGGAACAAAATAAATGAATCTACACTTAAAATGCATCTATATACATCCGCATGTGGTTCATGGTGAAATCTCTACAAAGACTTATACTCCCTCCGTCCCACAATTCTTGTCTTAGATTTGTCTAGATACGGATGTATCTAATACTAAAATGTAACTAGATACATCCGTATTTAGAAAAATCTAAGACAAGAATTTTGGGACGGATGGAGTATTTAGGAACGGAGGAAGTACTAGTATAGTACTAGTACGCACTGTAATTTATCGGCGAGAAAATTTGTACAATGCTATGAAGCTTCCAGCTCCTGTTACATGTATCTTGCGTCCAAGGTTACCCGTTGCAACATTTCATCAAATACAAAGGAGACTAACATGCATGCTATTGCATCTCAATGATTGACAGATCATAGCAAATATGTACTCCCTCCATTCCAAAATAAGTGTCTCAACTTTGTGCAAACTTTAGTACAAAGTTGTACTACTACTAAAGTTGACAATTATTTTGGAAGAGAGGCAGCTAAAGAAAAAAATGATCCTTGCAGTCCCTAGCCCTTGAACCGTGAACCCTGACCAGGCTTCAATTTGCTGGCAATGTTCGAGCTTCCTAATAAATGAAGTTTGCAACCATTTGACCATCGGATCATTTTGTGCAGTTTAACCAAAATCGAGATGAGCATCCCTGTGGCAAAGCAATTGAAGAAGCGCGATTAGAATAAGATTACTGGGACTAGTTGATGAGACATAAACTCATCACAAATACAGTACATAGAAGCCAGTAGAGGTATCAGGTATGTGCGGGGCAAAGAAGTAGAGAAATATCCACAGGGACTGATGTGGGAAGCTGGAGCAGTAGTGCAAGCCGGCTATAAAGGGAGTTATACCTGAGGGATGTAGCTCAACCTTGAGGAGGGCGGCGGGAGGCGGCAACTACCCACGTCGCGGCAGTGAGCAAGGGACGAAGGCAACCTCAACGGCTTTGTGAGAGAGAACGGCGGGGACCTTGATCGGGACGTGCCGACAGTGGGTTTTCGCCATCGGCAACGGCCATCGTATCTACACTAAGCATCGACCCCTTCCCCAAGCGGACGTGATCCGCCGGGATGTTAGAGATGTGGCCACAGTCGTTTTGTGCGAGAGAGTGTGAAGAGAGCAACCCCAGCAAGCAACCGTGTAGGCTGGCCCGTCCTGACTATGTATATAGTGGAGCAGTTTCCTTTTCTCTCCATATGAACCTATCATATTGCGTACGTGCCACTGAAGAAAAAAACTTTATTTATAAATGACGCAGCACCTACTACTCATTCTCCTATAACCTTGCACTTGGCATCTCCAAAATGTTAACCTTGCGATTGGCTCTTCGCCTCTTCGGGAAGTCGAGCAATAATGGTAGTGCAGTATATATCGTTCTGGCTATATGAGACCGAATGAATTGCTGCACGTCCATGACATGAGAGAGGGTCGAGGGGCGAGGGAGAGTGCTACATACGGAGCAAAATGAGTGAATGTACACTCTAAAATATGTCTATATACATCAGTGTTTGGAGTATGTACTAGTAGTTCACATTGAAATCTACTAAAGGACATATATATTCCAAACAATATGATATAATCTCTATAACCAAGGTAGTAGGGACGAGGAGTAAACGGAGGGAGTAGTAAATTTTTCTCCTCGTCCTGCGAGCCACCGCGCGCATGGGCGAGGGAGCGGGCGTAAGGCGGAGCAAGCTTCACCTCATCCTTCGAGCCACCGCGCCCGTGGGCAGGGGAGACGGCGTACTAAGCAAGCTTCTCCTCATTCTGCGAGTTGATGGGACACATCAAAAGTACTCTAGTGTATAGAGCCTTGCCTCTAAGGTAAGGCCCACATGGTTTGCCTCTTTTTTTAATTTAACATAACGCGTCAAGTCGCAATTTGTTTGTTCACCCGTGGTAGACGATCCTCCCTCCACCAAGTGGAAAACCAATACACGTGCCAAATTACCACGTGGGCTGCCTTTTTTGTATAGAAATGAGCTCCACCGTGTACCTGTGCGGGTGTGGTTGGGAAAGAGACGGGAGTACGTGCACCGTGCATGCACCTCTTCTCTTCGGGCACGTCCCCCACCTATGTGGGTGTGTGAGAGAGATACAAACCACGTTCATGAGTGTTTTTTGTTTTGGGGTGGGGATGGGGTGGGGGGTTGATTTCATGAATTATTTGTGGGAATATGTGTCGATGACATCTCAAACAAATTTTTGCATGCAATGTGTGTGAAATGGAGGCCTATCCATATCATACATAGAGGGTCGGGCAATCCACGAGAAGAGAGGGAGGGGTCATAGCTATCGATAGAGTCGAAGAGAGGATCAAGTGGGTGGGTGCGAGATCGATGAAGAGAGCCATCAAAATTGTGTGTGTGTGTGTGCAAGTCAAAGATATAGGGCGACTGGCTTACCGGAACGTTAGAGGGCACATTTCAAGTTTGTGTGTGGCAGGGAGACATGACTAGAGCGCTTGATGTATCGGTGTGTGTGGGGGGGAGGGGGTGGGGGGAGGGGTAGGCAGAGGCCTAACTGTAGAGGTAGAACGACTCGTATATGTGTTGAGAAGGAGAGACCCAGCTATGTCTTGAGGGAGATCGGTTGACATCCATACATAACTGAAGGACAGGAAATATGATGGGACAGAGAGAGAGAGGAGAGAGAAAGGGAGGGAGAGTGAGGGAGAGGGGTAGAGTGCTGGATGGGTGATGGAGTTGCTTCTCGGAGATGTTGGGAGAGGCCTACTAGACAAACCGAGGGTGGAACTATAATGTTATCAATAAGAGTGGGAATGTGTTTCTATGTGTGCCTATGCGTGATAGATCTGTCGAGATGCATCCATGGATGATGAAGGGGAACCATGTGTTTGGTAAGCAAACCTAGCTAGATCGGTAGATCAATTGTTGTTTGTCGGAGGAAGGGAGAGACACAACTAATGAGGTAGATCGATCGACGTGTGGGTAAAAACGAGTTATAAGGACCTAGCTGGCTATATGTATAGCGAGAGATCAGTCGGTGTACGTCCATTTGTTAGAGGCAAATAAGGCCCAGCGAGACTGATAGACAGATAGAATGGAGCTAGGAGGTGGTGCGAGAGGCCCAACTACTAGCTAGATAGGGGGAGGAGTGTGCGGTTGTGAGATCGATGAAAAGAGGGGTGAGAGTTTACACGTGTGTCTGACCGTATGAGAGACACAAGGCAAGGACACATAAAGGAGGAGATTGAAGCTGTGTGTGTATGCTATAGGCATGCATCGCTGGAGAGGTTTATCGATCGGTGTGTGTCGGAAAGGAGTTGTGCAGACTCTGGGAGAATGACCTAAAGAAAAAAATGAATGTGCCCGGTGGATAGAATGCCGAGGGAGGGGGAGGGCGAGGAGGGCGTGTGCATGCACGAGAGAAAGTTAGTAGTAGCTACAAAGGTTAGAGGATTGTGTGGGTGTAAGAGACTAACAAAGATCATAATTTGATATGAAAGCGGATTCATATATTTGAATAGGAGATCATAGTGTTTTAAACATTGCATGCATGAATATAGTGGTGATACACGTGTTGTGCACATCTTATACCATAATGTGATAATGCATGGCGTTTGCAACTTACAGCTAAATGCCGAACAATCTAAACCATACTATACATCAAACAATCTCACATTTTATTTGAATTTGTGATAATGTGCGGCGTTTGCAGCTTACAACTAAATATCGAGCAATCTAAACAATACTATATATCGAACATTCTCACATTTTATTTGAATTTGTGGTAATGTGTGGTGTTTGCAACTCACATCTAAATACTTGTAGGCGTAGGGGGCAGGGTACCATACATAATGTGATAAACACATTATACATATGAGACATGGTTTAGATTATGAAGATCTAGCTTGAGCTAGAAATGTAATGTGATTTGAAATCAAAATAAAGTGGATTCAAAAAATCTAGTTCGAGTTCATATAGTACTCATAGTTCATATGTAACTCGAGACTAATCATGTGGTGTGTTGTGAAGATAATACACAAACGATGGTTTAACTTGACAATAATGATGATTGTAGATCTTATTAAAACAGAGAAACGAATTCAAATGCTTTGACTTCACAACAATCATTACTATAGATCTTATTCAAATTTAGTTCATATTGAAGCGGTAGTATATACGTTTGGAATGCACTAAAATGTTCATTTGAGTAGTAGGTTGCATGCATTATTCACGTAGCAAAATATTTTAATTGAACATAACATGAATTCAAAGTTTTGAATGACATTTGTAGTGCGCATTGATTTGGTACAGTACACGTTAGGCTTGTCCAGAAATTTCAACCCGCGCCTTGCTAGCCCGAAATATTTAAGATATATCTTTGTCTCGTTGTGCTCCGACAACTCCCTCCATCTCAACCAGCGCCTTGCTATTCCGAAATTAAAACGCGCACGAAAACTCCCACCTCCTGTGAAATCCTGGCACGTGAAATGCCTGTGGAACCCCTGAACCGAAAGAACCGCCTCAAATCGGTGGGGGGTACTTTCATAACTTACCCCACATTTTGGACAAGCGCGTCTCTAAGCCATGGTTCCCCACTGCCATCCCATCCGCCCACCCATTCATACACCAAGGCCGCGAAAACCCGCGATGAAACCCCACACCCTGCTCCGTCCGCCACCCAGCCAGAGCCTCTTCCCCGACGAAGTAATCCACAGCAACACCTCGACGTCCCTCATCCACCGTACCAGATGAGGATCCGTCGTCGATCTCATCGTCCCGCCGGTTCAGCCACCCCGTCCTCCACCTCCAAGGAGCTGCCCCGATGCTCCCCTCGTCTTCCGCACTACCTCCATTCCCACACCGCCATCTTCACGTGCACCACCGGAAGAGCATCATCATCACCGTTTCCTCGGATGAAGCTGCAGCCTAATCGGCGCCACCAAAGACGTTGTACACTAATCACCGCATTTTCTTCTTGATTCGATCTCATGGTGCTGCCGGCGCTCGGTCTCGAGCCGACACGGCGCGGCTCCATCCACGGCGGCGTCGCCGGCCACTTCCTCCATGGCGTCGCTCCCTCGGCGGCGACGTCCACATCAGTAGGAGCTGTTGCTGCTTTAGCTCTTGCTCGCGCTGCTGCTCTACTCTTGCTCTCGGTCCCCTGCCTAGTCTGCTCTTGCTATTGCTCTTGCTCGCGCTGCTGCTCTCGCTCTTGCTCTTGCTTGCGATGCTGCTCCGATTTGGCTACACTTCAGTCGACTGAATCGACTTTTGGGTCAGTTAATTTTCAAGGGGTGGGCTCGCCGGGGTGAAGGAAGAACCAGCCGCAGCGGGGAGAGGGGCTCGCCGGAGAGGTACCCCACTATCTACCTTAGGGTTCAGGATGGGGGCAGTGGTCGCCGGCGTTGGCGGGGCGTTGGCAGGGCAGTGGCATGGGGATCGCCGGAGAAAAAGCTCGGCACGGGGGGGGGGGGGCCTAGAGGGATGGCTGGGGAGGCGGCGGACCGGCGGTGGGGAGTGTTTTCGGGGTGGGCGGGGCGGTGCACCACCGGCCGCGGGCGGTGGGGGGCTGCTGTTTGGCCGGTGGTGGCTGGTGGCTCAGGGGGGTGGAGGTTGAACATGAACCGCAGGCCCTTGATTTCGTATCCAACAGCTGTAAAATCGACTGACCAGAGATGAAAAAGTCAGTCGACCGACGTGTAGCCTCACCTTGCTAGTGCATTCAGTTTTGACAGCAAAATTCAGTTTTGACAGCAAAATTCAGTTTCGACAATTAAGTTCAGTTTCAACAGTTAAGTTCAGTTTCGACAATTAAGTTCAGAGATGAGCGGCTGATGTATTTTACATCTAGCACTTTGTGGTTATGTATTTTACGTCATGTATTGGAGATGCTATTAGAATTCCACTCAGGTTAACGTCGTTCATTGTCTCTCTTGTCCTGCTTCAGCCTCAGCGTCGTCCAACTCACCGGAGCTGCTCCAACGACGAAACCCTCCATCACAGCGGAGTAGTACCTCGGGCTCCATCTCCAGACGCCTAAGATCTTCTTCCCCTCCTCCGACAGCAAAGTCAGCCGGAGCATCCTCACCGGCCAACCCAATCATGCTGAGATCGACATGGCTTCGCCAAAGAGGTTGTACACTTGTTGCATCTCTTTTTTACTCTACATGTTATATATATTGTCCACTGAGCACACGGATTTGTTCCTTTAGTGTCTTCTTGAAAGAAAAAACGTAGGAATTTTAATTTTCACTTGTCCTCCTTTTCAAATTCCTATTCATGAAGCACAAGACTAAGAGATAGTAGCATAATAGCATTATAACCGTACATTTTCTTGTGGTTTGACTTAATCTCACCATGCTTCTTTGCATCCTGTGATCTTCCAATTGTTGTGAATCAAACACCCAGATTGGCAGAAATCCTGTGTTTTTAAATTCTCTGTTTTGCACGTGCATTCCTATCCTATTCCTGTCTATTTCCTATCCCTGCATTGTTGGAATCCTCCAATTCAAACGAGCCCTTACAGAATTACTTCTCTTACAGATAGTTGTCAAAGAAAACCTTGCGTGGTTTGTCCCGCTCCTGCTGCGCCGTCGTCCACCCCAGCTCAGCTGCTCCAACGACAGAAGGGTCCAGCACAGCAGGGATCCGGCCTCCAGACTGTCTTTCGCCGCCTCAGATCTTCTTCCCCGCCGCTGGCAGCCATGAAAACTGCATTACCATCATCAACCGAGCAGATGACCTCGAGGACTACACGGGTCCGCAAGAGAGGTCGCACTCTTTCGTGTCTGCTTACGTTATGCATCGCTTAATATTACATGCTACTTTATCATCCTGTTCACCGATTAGACTCTGAGTCAGCTCCAAACTAATGGTCAAACTTGAGTTTTTAAATGGTTGTGGGGTACATATCGGGGCCGCTATCAATAGTATCTATCTACTATCTGGTTAATCTCCGGTGTCTACTATGAGTTTCATGTTGGGTGGGAAACAAATAGTAAAGAAGCCATTATCTGTATTTTTTAACTGAAGCCATTATCTGCCTGCTATTATTGGTTTTGGGTCTATCCACAGGTTGCTACCATCACTCTGGATTTCTGCATGCACTCCTTACATAATCTCACTATGTTTTATTCCTATGCATGACAGTTATTGTAAACAATGGAACTGAACATGTAGAGCAAAAGAGACGAGCCTTGCATGGCAATAAAATTTCATGCAGACGTTGCTCCATGGTAGGCGCAAAGGCAGCCCCCCTCCACGCATTTCGGATTCTAATTGAGAGGAAGATATCTGTTCTGAGGGGGATTCAGAAGGAGAAGACAACTCCTATTTACCCCCTGAGGTCTTCGCTCTAACTTGGCATGCTGATGTTGGTTATATCATGCATATGGTGTCTTGCATTGCTTACTTTATACATCAAATATGTCATCTGCTTAGTTTAGACATCCTTTGTGCGAATGCCATCTGTTTAGTTTATTCATCGTTTATGTGAATTATGCAACACCATCTTGTTTAGCCAGGCATCATATATGTGAATTTTGCAATGCCATCCTACTTAGCCAGTCATCTTATATGTAAATTATATCAGGCCATCCTTTTTTTGTTACATATTACATTTGTCAACAATGTTAGTACATTCAACTGCTCTTCGTGTGCATCAGCCATTTGACACGGTGATGGCAAATTCTGGAGTGAAAACAAGGTCTTCAGAGCAGACTATGCTATCTGACGAAGCGCATATCTCGCTGGTTACGGATAGCTCCTCAGAGGAGGATTCAGAGACAGATGACCAGTCCTATTCCCCCCCCCCCCCGAGGTGTATGCTCTAACTTGGCAGGGTTATGTTGCTCATATCGTGCGTATGGTGTCTCGCATTGCTATGTCATTTGATTAGTTTAGACATGCTTTGTGTGAATGCCACCTGTTCAGTGTCTAATTACCATATATGTGAATTATGCATTGCCATCTTGTTGCAAGACATTATATATGTGAATTATACAATGCTATCTTGTTGCAAAGGCATTATATATGTGAATTATGCAATGCCATGCTGTTTAGCCAATCATCATGTATGTGAATTATATCATGCTATCATTTTTTTGTATTACGTGTTCCATTTGTCGACAACGTTTGTATATTCAACTACTCTTCCTGTGCATCAGCCATTTGAAGCGGTGATGGAAGTATCTGGAGTGAAAACAAGGTATTCAGAGCAGACAATGCTACCTGCTGAAGCAGACATCTTGCTGGTTACAGAGAGCTCCTCAGAGGAGGATTCAGAGACTGATGACCAGTCCTATTTCCCCCCTGAGGTCTATGCTCAAACTTGGCAGGGTTATATTACCCATGTCATGCATGTTGTCTTGCATTGCTTAGTTTTTACATCATATATGGATTGCCATCTGCTTACTTGCTTACTATATAAATCATATATTTGAATTATATCATGCCATCATGTTTACATAGTACATACACATCATCTATCTGAATTATGGCATGGCAACCCATTTAATAAAGACATCATATAGTTATATCATCTCATCCTGTTTAGTGTTTACAGTCATCATATTTTGAATTATGGCATTCTATCCGTGAATGTATGTGAATTATGGCATGCCAACCTATTTAATAAACACATTATATAGTTATGTCATGTCATCCTGTTTACATAGTCTCATATTTTGAACTATGTCTTTCCATCTTTTTTAGTTAGCCATCATAATGTGAAATTGTGTCATGCTATCCT
Organism: Triticum aestivum; assembly: GCF_018294505.1. NCBI lineage: Eukaryota > Viridiplantae > Streptophyta > Magnoliopsida > Poales > Poaceae > Triticum > Triticum aestivum. Next base: position 134,061,964 of record NC_057807.1, read on the forward strand.
GTTTAGTTAGCCATCATATATGTGAAATTGTGTCATGCTATCCTGTTTGGTTAGACAACATAAATATGAATTATTTCATGCCCTCTTTTATTCCCCACTATCCATTGCACCTGTCTATCATACAATGTCTATACTTTCAATTACTTTTCTTGTTTATCAGCCATTTGAATTGGAGAGCGTGATGGCAGTATCTAAGGGAGTAACAACACGGTCTTCAGAAAAGATAGTGCTACCAGTTGATGCAGATAGAACCACGGTTGTACTTGCCCAAGGACCAGATCCACCACACATAACCCAGACTCTCGCAGATTGTACCCCTACCCAGTTGGACAGAGAACCAGCTACACCCCTTCTAACCCCAACCCCGGCAGATAGTAACCCAGTTCCAGTTGACACAGCACCGTCTCCACCACAGAGCACCCAAACACGAGCAGTTAGTAAGGGAACTGCAGTGCCCAAAGCACGAGGACCACCACTCCGAATCCCAACTCAACGCTTAAAGGAGAAGAAGATTTGTTCTCAGGTCAGGTTCTGTAGCTATGGTTCATACTCCTTTGCTCTTGCATTACTGTATTTACTCATACCAACTATTTTCAAATTTGAAGGATGGAATTGAAACTCCAATGGTGCAACAGGTATGTTTTAAACCTGTTTCTTTAACTGGTTTGCTGTTGTAACCTGCTCTATGTTGATTTCAGTTTCAATTGAATAAACAGTTATGTTCTCATGTCATGCACATTACAAGTGTTGTTATTGCTCTATAGTTACCCACACTTATATTCTGTCTATTCTGCTTTGTCTTGAACAAATATTATTTGAACTGTGTCTCTATCTTGATTTGGCAACAAAAACTAGAATGATATAGACCATAAAGTGACCATGGTACATAGATATATGTTTGTTTCATGCTGTTATCCTGTCCACTTTACTACTGAACTCATTTACCAAAATGAGTTTCATATACAACATGGTAAACATGTGATGTGTCTGCTTGTTTCTCTTTTAGAATGCAGACAAAATATTGGAGAACAGTACCGCGTTATCCAATGGTAAAGGAAGTAATGCAGATAAGGTTCAAGATAGTGAGACATCCCTGTTGGTCTCCAAGAAAGCTGATAAAAACTATCTTGACGACAGTGAGGGAACCCAAAAGTCCTGTCTTGATGTAGTGTTCGAGTTACTGGCCACTACTGCTGGCACAAGCTCTTCGAACTCGCTGCCTGAATCAGTTCGTCTTCTTGAGTCTCAACTTCAAGTTGAAAGACATCGATCAGATGTGCTGCGATAGGAAGCTGAAGGACTGAGGAAGTCCCTGCAGAATTCAGATGCATATTTTCTGGTGCAACAGCAAGCGCTGGAGGATTTAAGCGCCAAACAAGAGAAAGTTAATAAGCTTGCTAAGCATCTTGCCAGCATTATGGGTACCCAGGATATTGTTTCTTGAGATCTTCTGAAGTGGTTTCAGTTCTGGATTTGTTTTGCTGCGGTGTTTATTTGCGTTGGTCGCCAACTTTGACAACCAGTGTATATGATATGCTGCTTTGTTCCCTATATTTGCACTGGTGGCGAACTTTGATGCCAAGTGGATGTAATATGTGTAATAGCCGTGATAGCCTAGCGTTAGTTGCTTGCTTATTTATTTCCTTGTTGTCTTGTTTATTTGTTTGCTTGTAGTCATTGCAGTTCTTTTTCCGCGGTTTGCTAGTGGCTGCAATAACCTATTTTTCAAAAGTAGGCCACAATAACCATGGGCTAATATTTACTATAGTGACACTGGGCCGCCTACTGGCCATAGAAACAGTGGGCCTTCTACGGGTCGTAGAAACAATGGGCCTCCTACGGGCCGTAGAAACAATGGGCCTTCTGCGGGCCGTATCATCAATGGGCCTTATACGGGCCGTAGAAACAATGGGCCTTCTACGGGTTGTATCATCAATGGGCCTTATACGGGCCGTATGATCGATTAGCCAAACATGGGCCAATAACGGGCCGCATTATGGCCGTAAACGGGCTAGAGTTGGAATCGTCCGTTCATGGGCCGACCATAATGGGCCATCGTTAATAGGCCGTATTTGATGATGCTATGAAAATGGCCCAACGTATTAACGGACCACAAATGGGCCGACTGTAACCATGGGCTGAATTTGGCCCACAAGCAGAAAATGACAGTAACGGGCCATAAGTAAACGAATGCTGGAAATGAGCCCAAGAATAAATGGGCTCTGAGAAGGCTGAAAGATAACATGGGCTGGAAACGGCCCAACTGAATAATGGGCCCTTAATGGGTATAAAGTGATACACTATTCATTACGGGCCAGCTTCACCATGGGCCGTTAATGGGTGTAAAGTGATACACTGTTCATTGCGGGCCAGTTTCACCACGGGCCGTTAATAGGCCAAGAGTTACATAGGGCCTCATATGGGCCGAAAGATGTCATGGGCCATACATGGGCCAGAAGTGAAAACGGGCTGGAATCATATTGGATGGCGCAGGTGACACTACTGGGCCTAATTCGGATAGGGCGTAACGGGCCTTGGGTTAGCGGGCTATAAATGGGCTATATGTGAACATGCCGTTAACAGGCTTTCCATGGGCCGGCCCGCCACCTTTTGACCAAGTCAAACGGCCCGGCCTTTTCACAGGGATGGGCCTCTGTTGGGCCGTGCCATGTGTCCACGTATCATAGGCGCCTTCTGTCCAATGAGTGGATGACATCTGTCCTAACGATGAGCCGACATGTGTTTCCTCCAGCCAATGATGATTCTACACGTGGAAAATCCCCATTGGTCGGGGCTATTAACAGGTTATCGGATCCAAAACCCGACACGATAGCTTAACGGCGTTCCGTTACGGTGGATGCCACGTGTTGGTCACCCTTGACGAAAGCATTGCTGTGACGCGCAATTTATCGTCATGGAAGTGGACACTTCCGTGATGATAATTTTGGTAATGTCATGGAACACTTCTACGACAGCACAGGTATGACTATCTTGATTCTGTCATAAAATAGTCATGGATGTACATGCATGACAAAAAACACAACCTACTGTGACAAACACGTATCATCACGGAAGTGTATTTTTTTGTAGTGCTAGAAGAAGCCCTCGACTATTTGAGAGATGCAGGTCTTCTCGAGTTTGTGACTGATAAATAAAATTGGAATGAAGAACTTCTGCTACAATTCTATGCAACTCTTCACATTCGCGGCTACAATAGGGATCCGAAGACATGGGTCCTTATGTGGATGACAGGCAATGTGCACCATGAAGCCAAAGCTCTTGATCTCATTGAGCTTACTGGCCTGCCCACTCCAGGTGAACTATATGAACCTGGTTGTCAGCTTCACCGCAATGTCTTGGAAAGCATCTTCCAGGAGCCTAAGCCCAACATGAGCCAAATGCTGAGTATGATGAAGCCACTACCGCAAGATGCTGAATATCCCGGGGAATTCTTTGTTGAAGACCTAGAGTATCTGCCCCGCACCATCCATCACATTATCAGGCGAACTCTATGCCCCATTGTCGGTGTCAAAACCGGCGGATCTCGGGTAGGGGGTCCCGAACTATGTGTCTAGGCGGATGGTAACAGGAGACAAGGGACACGATGTTTTTACCCAGGTTCGGGCCCTCTCGGTGGAGGTAAATCCCTACTCCTGCTTGATTGATATTGATGATATGGGTAGTACAAGAGTAGATCTACCACGAGATCAAGGAGGTTAAACCCTAGAAGCTAGCCTATGGTATGATTGTTGTTCGCCCTACGGACTAAAACCCTCCGGTTTATATAGACACCGGAGAGGGCTAGGGTTACACAGAGTCGGTTACAATGGTAGGAGATCTACTTATCCGTATCGCCAAGCTTGCCTTCCACGCCAAGGAAAGTCCCATCCGGACACGGGACGGTGTCTTCAATCTTGTATCTTCATAGTCTTGGAGTCCGGATGATGGTGATAGTTCGGCTATCCGGACACCCCCTAGTCCAGGACTCCCTCAGTAGCCCCTGAACCAGGCTTCAATAACGACAAGTTCGGCGCGCATATTGTCTTCGGCATTGCAAGGCGGGTTCCTCCTCCGAATAATTCATAGAAGATTTTGAACACCAGGATAGTGTCCGGCTCTGCAAAATAAGTTCCACATACCATCGTAGAGAGAATAATATTTAGACAAGTTCAATCTGCTGACGTATCTCGTGCATGACGTCACACCACGGCCAAGCCTTTATTCGAATTGTTTTTATTGTCCCACCTCAGCGCGTTTAGCGAAGCGGTTTCCTTGGCATGTCTTGTCAAAGCAGAGATCGTGTCCCCTTATTCCGGAATTCTCATCAATACGGGCATGGGTAAACCAACCGCGCCATTGATTGTGGCGCTTGGGAGATAAGCGAGTTTTACCAGTCTGGTGGGGACGCATAGTTTCGTCCGCCCATATATAAGGGGATAAGGATCCACCTTTTTACCTACGCCTTCTTCCTCCTTTGCTTATCCATCTCCGCGCACTCGAGCTCCAGCGCCCAAGTCCGCACATCTCATCTCGACCTTCTCCAACCATGTCCGGAGCGGGAGGCAAGTGGATGGCCTCCTCCGTCACGGAGGGGCACATCAAAAGGCTGTGCAAGGCCGGATACTTGTCCAGCGACATCGCGCATCGGCTGCCCGACGAGGGGCAGCTCATCCCCACCCCCAGGCCCCATGAGAGGGTGGTGTTCCTTCCCCATTTCCTCCATGGACTGGGCTTGCCACTCCACCCATTTGTTCGGGGGCTCATGTTCTACTATGGCCTGGATTTCCATGATCTGGCCCCGAATTTCATCCTCAACATCTTAGTGTTTATCGTCGTGTGCGAGGCCTTCCTCTGCATCCAGCCCCACTTTGGCTTATGGATAAAGACTTTTAATGTCAAGCCGAAGGTATTGGGCGGCCGCCAAGCGGAGTGCGGAGGCGCCATGGTGGGCAAGATGCCCAACGTCACCTGGCTCGAGGGTGCCTTCATGGAAACCATCAAGGGGTGGCAATCGGGGTGGTTTTACGTCACCGAGCCGCATGACCCTGAATGGGTAGCGGCCCCCGAATTCAGATCTGGCATCCCCACACGGCCCACGTCCTGGAAAGAGAAGGGCCTAACATGGGGCGATTCGGAGGAGCTGACCGGATTCCAATCCTGTGTCCAAACCCTGGTGAACAAGAAGCTCAAGCTTGTCAACGTAGTCCAGGTCATGCTCATTCGCTGGATTCTCCCGTGCCAACAACGGGCTTTCAACTTGTGGGAGTTTGATCCGGCACAGCACCATACCTTGAGCAGGCTCTTCGACACTACGTACGAAGAGGCCTGGAGGGTGCTGTTCAAGGGCGTCGAGGCTCCCGCATCCGCTACCGAAGATCACGGATTCAGCTCGCAGCATCAAGCTGGCGAGGTAAGCTATTTTACCCTTTACGGGACACTTGTTTTCCATAGTTTGACTCTATGCGGGATCTAAACTCCCTTTACCTTTAACAGGCCTGGCAAAAGATGTCCGGGCAGGTTAACTGTCCAGCTCCCCTGCCAGAAGGCCCAGCGGACGCCCGATTGACGGGGCTGCTGGTCCCGGTGCCTTACGTGGTGCCGGAGAAGAAGGACAAGAAGAAGGCCACGGGAACTCGGAGGAGTTCCCGGCGCCAGGTGTTATCGGACACATCGTCCGATGACTCCGAGGCGGACTCCTCCCACGAAGACGAGGAGGAGAAAAAGAGGCCTCTCCCCCAGTGGGGGGAGAGAAGAAAAGGAAGGCTTCCCCAACGGAGGAGGCCGAAGGGTCCAAGAAGGGAGGGACCCTTCCTCCGGACTGTTCCACCAACACCGACGACGGTGAAGAGGAGTGGCCCTCCAGGGCCAAGCCCCTGGCGAGATCGTGAGTGTCCGGATTCCAGAATAACTTATGATTTTCATTTCATCGCGTAGTGTCTTCTAACGCCGAACACAACCATGTAGCCCGCCCAAGGATGACCTCCCCGCTTCGTCGAGCGGGTCCCTGGTTCGTTGGATGTGAATAGTACTTCACTTCCGACTGCCTCCACCCCCCATGACGCGACGACGCCGAGGTGTGATCCCAGGAAGGGACCCGCCAGGAGGAGGAGGCCCCGAAGGTGCCACAGGGCAACCTCCCGGACTTTGTGCCGGACTCGGCACCGGAACCTGCAGTGGTTCCAGAGTCCGCGGGCGGCCCCTTCGTAAGAAGGGCAAGACTGTGACGCCAGCGGCCTCCGTCCAACCGGAGGCGCCGGATACTTTGCTGGAGGCGCTCAACGGCGCTTCCATCGAAGAGGGACACCGCACTGTCATGAGTGCGGTGATTCGGAAGGTTCAGCTCGCCAAAGCGGGCTGACCGAAGCCTGCACAGCCTTCTAACAGGCTTTGAGGTAAGAATTTTAATATATGTAAAATAGTATCCGCATAGACAGTAGCCCCTGATGCTCGGTTCAGTGTTCGGAAAGAAAAATCGGACGGAGGATCTAAAAAGATATACGTGGGAGTCTTAAAAAGTATGTCAATATGGGAATGCAGGCTGCGCTACTGACCTCTGCCGCACTGACTGCGGAGGTCAATGCTTTGAAGCAGAAGCCTCGAGCGGTCCGAGAACGAGCTCGGCCGTGCCAATAGCAGCTCGAGGACAAGGAAGGTGAGTAACACCTTATTAAAGTTGTACCTTACAGAAAAGGATTTTGGTTGCAAGAGAAATGACAGGATAACGTGGGTACTCCAGGGGCCACGAATGAGGTGGCGACCCTGAAGGAGGCGTGTCCGCGGCCGAACGCAATGCGGCCGCGGAACGAGCGAGCGAGAGAAGTAGGAGGCGCGGGTGGCGGAGGTGCAGCAAGAGCTCCAGGCTCTCGTGGAAAACATGAGAGTTTGGAGCGCGACTCGAAGACTCGAGAGTCCGAGCTTGCATCGGCTCTTGAGAGTGCCAAAGACGCCAAGGCCGAAGCCCACAAGGCCCTCCAGGAAATCGAGGCGGTGAAGAAAATAGCGGCGGGTAAGGCATTTTTCATGCAAAGCAAGCATGTGAATGTGAATTACCTGTTACTTACCCGAATTCGGAGCTCTCCAGGAGCGTTCGCAGATCTGCCCTCGCAGCGTGTCCGATGCTGCCGCTTTCTACCAGGCCGAGGAGGGGAGCTCGACGGAGAAGGTCTTCTGGTCTCGAGTATGCTGAGGCCGGACATCCGGTGCCCCTTAGCGACCAGCTGAAGCAGCTGGTCGAGCTCCACAAGGTGGCCGAACAGGCCATGAAGGGCCTCATAGTTCGGCTGTGGCCAAGGAGGCCATGCCTGGGAGCTACTTCGGCCTGGTGCGGCGGCTGGTGGATGCCTGTCCATGGGTTGAAGTCGTCAAGCACTCCGCCTGCATTGAAGGTGCCCGTCGGCCCTTGCCCGTGCAAGTGACTAGGGCAGGATGGACGCTGAGAAGCTTGTGACGGACGCGCCACCGGCGGGCAAGGAGTATCGCACGCCCGAGATGTATTATAAGGTGTCCTGAGGGTGCCCGCATGATTGCGGGTGAGTGCTCCAAAGATGTAATTTTTGAGTAGACTCGCATTTTGTTATCCTGTGCGCTGAAAACTTTGTTCATATGCGCTAAGCAATGCTTGTCAATTTAAAATATTACCTTCTATGCGACCGTTTATCAAATCTGAGAAATGGCAAGTCGTTGGCTTCAGCCCCCATGCCACGAGTGCTGGGGTGTTCAGGATAAACTTGAGCGCTCTTGTTCCCATTTTTGGGTCCTTCTAGGGAGGCGCTCAACAGAACGAACGAGGCAACCGGACTTATAATGCTTGAACACTCCCACTTAGCCGTAGAATTCTATAATTTTAAATTTCGGCGAAGCCCCTAGTGTTCAGAAGGCCGAATTCGGGGCGCTATCCACGCCTGGGCCAGACAAAGCCGGCTCCTCGCTCTAAGCGGCATAAGTCTTTAGGGACTCGAAAAAACCTCTCGAACAGCGACCAGCTCTCGCCTTATCATGACAGTCAGTTTTAGCTTTCTCCACTGAGGTGCTCGACCCAGCTCAACTGGGGCGCAATCGCAATGGTTTCCCAGCGCTACCTTAGCCGATAAAATGGAACGTAAGGTACCAAAACATGGGAGCCGGGCAAACCCAACTATTGACCCAAGACATGATTCGGAGCCAATGCATATAATGCTATAAGTTCGGGGTGCCACACTTGTGAAAGTGTTCGGACTTGTCACACCATAATGCGGGGAACTTAAGCCCCTGGTGTATTCGCCGTACCAAAGTGTACGGATGCAAGATGTCATAAATGAACATATATGTAAGAAAGAATGCAATTATAAGCGAAAAAGAGATGCATTATTTATTCAAGGAATACTGCCATGAATGCAGAACGATACAAATAGTGAGATAAGCAAGGGATGGGACTATTTAACATGTCCCCCTCAAGGGGTAGGCTGCGGAATGGTATGTAAAACAGGTATTAATGCTCGTAATGGAGACCACCTAGATACTCGACGTAGCTTTTCTGCTTCCCTGGCTGTTGCATCGTGAGTTCGGCAAGTCTATTGCCGACAGGGCTTCTGGAGAACGAGTCCTGAGAATAGGAGAAAAAAAAAGAATGACACATTTGGGAGCCCCTGGTGTGGCGAGCCGCACTCTGGGCATGCCGTGGTCGTGCCCTCCCCCTATTGCCCATGGTATCTCCAGAGTGTAAGTGATGTACGCGATGGTACTGGTCTCGCGATTTCGCGAGGGCTGGGGTTGGGGTCGCATTGCTAAGCATGCTCGCAACATGCCAGGTGGTCTTGTTGTAGGTTACTCCGGGCGCGCTTGACGGTGTCCGGTCGCTTCACCGCCGGACTCGAGAATTGCGTTAAGAGGCTACTCTGTACTTCCGCCGTGAGAGCCGCTGTATGCTCCTCCGTTCGGAGAGAGCGTTCGGTGTTTCCGTTGACCATAATGACTCCTCGAGGGCCTGGCATCTTGAGCTTGAGGTATGCGTAGTGCGGTACCGCATTGAACTTTGCAAATGCGGTTCGTCCGAGCAGTGTGTGATAGCCGTTGCAGAACAGGACTATGTCGAAGATTAACTCCTCGCTTCGGAAGTTATCCGGGGATCCGAAGACCACTTCAAGTGTAACTGAGCCTGTACAATTGGCCTCTACACCTGGTATGACGCCTTTGAAGGTCGTCTTTGTGGGTTTAATCCTTGAGGGGTCTATGCCCATCTTGCGCACTGTATCCTGATAAAGCAGGTTCATGCTGCTGCCGCCATCCATCAGGACTCTAGTGAGGTGAAATCCGTCGACGATTGGGTCTAAGACCAATGCGGTGAATCCGCCATGGCGGATGCTAGTGGGGTGGTCCCTTCGATCAAAAGTGATCGGGGAGGAGGACCACGGATTGAACTTCGGGGCGACTGGCTCCATCGCGTATACGTCCCTGAGTGCACGCTTCCGCTCCCTCTTGGGTATGTGGGTTGCGTATATCATGTTCACCGTCCTCACTTGTGGGGGAAACCCTTCTGTCCTCTATTGTTCGGCGGCCGGGTCTCTTCTCGTCATCGCTATGCAGCCCCTTGTCATTGTTTTCGGCAATTAACTTGCCTGCCTGCTTGAACACCCAACAATCCCTGTTGGTGTGATTAGCTGGCTTTTCGGGGTGTCATGTATCTGGCACGAGCGATCGAGTATTCCGGTCCAAATTGGACGGGCCCGGAGTGTTCTTTTGAATGGCTTTTTCCGCTGACCGGGTTTAGAGCCTCTGAATCCGGCGTTGACTGCCGTATCCTCAGTATTATCACCGTTAATGCGGCGTTTGTGCTTATTGCGACGCGACCTGCCATTGCTGTCCTTGGTATCCGGACTGCCAGAATTTTTGCTGAGGTTGTTACTGCGAGCTAGCCAGCTGTCCTCTCCCGCACAAAGCGGGTCATGAGTGATGTGAGGGCTGCCATGGATTTCAGCTTTTTCCTGTCCTTGGTGCTGGGCAAGCCACTCGTCGCGGATGTTATGTTTGAAGGTTGCAAGGGCCTCTGCATCCGGACAGTCGACGATTTGATTTTTCTTGGTTAAGAACCGTGTCCAGAATTGTCTGGCCGATTCGTCTGGCTACTGAATTATGTGGCTTAGGTCATCAGCGTCTGGTGGTCGCACGTATGTGCCCTGGAAGTAATCAAGGAATGCGGCTTCCAGGTCCTCCCAACACCCAATTGATTCTGCTGGCAAGCTGTTGAGCCAATGCCAAGCTGGTCCTTTAAGCTTGAGTGGGAGGTATTTGATGGCGTGAAGATCATCACCGCGGGCCATGTGGATACGAAGGAGATAGTCTTTGATCCAAACCGCAGGATCTGTTGTGCCGTTGTAGGATTCAATGTTTACGGGTTTGAAACCTTCGGGGATTTGATGATCCATTACTTCATCTGTGAAGCATAGTGGGTGTGCGGCGCCTTTGTATTGGGCTATATCATGACGCGGCTCAAACGAGCTTTGTCTACTGTGTTCGGCCCGGCCGGCATTGTTGTATCCGGCGTGACGGTTGTCGTCACGTATGGTGGGGCGCCCACGCGATCCATAGATCGATCTTGTTTGTCTTGCCTTGTCCTCCAATATGTCTCGTAGGTCCGGCGCATTCCCCCGTGGCTTTGTACTTTTCGAGCGAGGCCGGGGTGGGGCTTTAGTGGAGGGCCTAGAGGCCTCTTTGTCGCGGCCACGAGGTGGCTGGTCGGCCGTATTGTGCACTGGTGATGTAGGTTTGTGTGCTTCCTCCTCTAATCGGGGTAGCAGCTTGCGTTTGGGGTAGCTTTTGGAGGGGCTTTCGAGTTCATACTCTTCGGCCGCAAGGACTTCAGTCCATCTATCGGCTAGCAAGTCTTGGTCAGCTCTAAGCTGTTGCTGCTTTTTCTTGAGGCTGCTTGCCGTGGCCATAAGCCTGCGTTTGAAATGCTCTTGTTCAACAGGATCCTCAGGCACGACAAATTCGTCGTCGTTGAGGCTTGCCTCATCTCCGGGGGGAGGCATATAATGATCGCCCTCTACCTCTCTGTCTGCCGCTCTCTTATGAGCGCTGGCTTCTCCATCCTCCTGTGCTGAATCTTGCTGGAGGGGGTTGTCTTCGGCACTGTCCGGGGTTTTATTGTCTTCGGTGCCGGAATCTCCATTCTTGCTGTGGCGGGATTTAGAGCGGCGCCGCTGACGCTGGCGCTTAGGCTGTTTCTTGGAGGGGTCATCCTTCGTTGTTCCATCGCCATTCCCATCCTTTGGGATGTCCACCATATATATGTTGTATGACGAGGTGGCCTTCCAGTGCCTTGTAGGCGCTGGGTCTTCGTCGTCTCCTGCATCGTCGTCCATACCGTCGATGTCTTCGGAGTCGAAGTCTAGCATGTCGGTTAAGTCATCGACAGTGGCTACAAAGTGGGTGGTGGGTGGGCTTTGAATTTCTTCGTCGTCCGCATCCCAACCGTCCTGACCATAATCCGGCCAGGGCTCTCCTAATAAAGAGAGACACTTTAGTGAATTCAGGATGTCGCCAAAAGGCGAGTACCGAAAGATGTCTGCGGCAGTGAACTCCATGATCGGCGCCCAATCGGACTCGATTGGCAGGGGCGCGGGGGGTTCGGAGTCCGGCGAGGAGTCCGGCACCTCGGAGTCACGGGCTTTGTGAAATGCAGGGTCGGTATTCGGCTCTATCGCCGTAGAGGTAGCAGCCCTGAGGCGGTGTCCAGCCACCCAGCCTTGATCGGTGCAGTCGGCTCTGAGCTAAGGGTCGGAGCGGATTCTTGTGCGGCCTCCAGGGCACTGTCCGACAGCAGAGCTAAATCATGCCCATCGTGACAGTGCGGCACGCTCGGCTGTGGCTCGAATCCGTCGAAGATCAAGTCTCCGCGGATGTCAGCCGTGTAGTTCAAACTTCCAAATCTGACCTGATGGCCAGGGGGGTAGCTTTCGATCTGCTCCAGATGGCCAAGCGAATTGGCCCGCAGTGCAAAGCCGCCGAATACAAAGATCTGTCCGGGGAGAAAAGTCTCACCCTAGACCGCGTCGTTGTTGATGGTCGAAGGAGCCATCGGGCCTATAGGTGACGACACAGAGGAACTCTCAATGAAAGCACCAATGTCGGTGTCAAAACCGGCGGATCTCGGGTAGGGGGTCCCGAACTGTGCGTCTAGGCAGATGGTAATAGGAGACAAGGGACACGATGTTTTTACCCAGGTTCGGGCCCTCTCGGTGGAGGTAAAACCCTACTTCTGCTTGATTGATATTGATGATATGGGTAGTACAAGAGTAGATCTACCACGAGATCAAGGAGGCTAAACCCTAGAAGCTAGCCTATGGTATGATTGTTGTTCGCCCTACGGACTAAAACCCTCCGGTTTATATAGACACCGGAGAGGGCTAGTGTCGGTGTCAAAACCGGCGGATCTCGGGTAGGGGGTCCCGAACTGTGCGTCTAGGCGGATGGTAACAGGAGACAAGGGACACGATGTTTTTTACCCAGGTTCGGGCCCTCTCGATGGAGGTAAAACCCTACTCCTGCTTGATTGATATTGATGATATGGGTAGTACAAGAGTGGATCTACCACGAGATCAAGGAGGCTAAACCCTAGAAGCTAGCCTATGGTATGATTGTTGCCATGGTTGTGTTGTCCTATGGACTAAAACCCTCCGGTTTATATAGACACCGGGGAGGGCTAGGGTTACACAGAGTCGGTTACAATGGTAGGAGATCTACATATCCGTATCGCCAAGCTTGCCTTCCACGACAAGGAAAGTCCCATCCGGACACGGGACGAAGTCTTCAATCTTGTATCTTCATAGTCTAGGAGTCCGGCTGACGATGATAGTCCGGCTGTCCGGACACCCCCTAGTCCAGGACTCCCTCAGTAGCCCCTGAACCAGGCTTCAATGACGATGAGTCCGGCGCGCATATTGTTCGGCATTGCAAGGTGGGTTCCTCCTCCGAATAATTCATAGAAGATTGTGAACACCAGGATAGTGTTCAGCTCTGCAAAATAAATTCCACATTCCACCGTAGAGAGAATAATATGTACACAAGTTCAATCTGCTGACGTATTTTGTGGCATGACGTCGCACCAGTACCAAGACTTTACTTGAATCATTTTTCATTATCCCACCTCAGCGCGTTTAGCGAAGTGGTTTCCTTGGCACGTCTTGTCGAAGCAGAGATCCTGTTCCCCTTATTCCGGGACTCCCATCAATACAGGCGTGGGTAACCCAATCGTGCCCATCGCCACGCCCCCTCTATCGGAGGCGAGTCCCGAACGGTTATGGGGACGGCTCTTGATATTCTTCCCCCTTATAAAGGGACCAAGGCTCGTTTCTTTTCTTCAACCCGCAATCGAATCTTCTCCCTGCCCCGAGTTCCAACACCCAGAGCCCCAGATTCGAGCGCTTCGGACCTTCAACGATGTCCGGCTCCGACTTGCAGGGCCGGTGGACGCCTTCCTCCGTCACGGAAGAAGACGTGCTAAAGCTGCGAGAGGCTAAGTACCTATCTTACGAGATTTCGCATAGGTTGCCCGCCAAAGGGCAAGTTATTCCTACCCCCGAACCTGGTGAGCATGTCGTGTTTGTATCCCACCTCCGTCGGGGTTTAGGCTTCCCGATGGATCCTTTTGTGAGGGGGCTCATGTTCTACTATGGGTTAGAATTCCACGACTTGGCTCCGGAGTCCATCCTCCATATTTCCGCATTCATTGTCGTCTGCGAAGCCTTCCTCCGCGTCACCCCTCACTTCGGCCTGTGGCTTAAGACCTTCGACGTGAAGCCGAAGATGGTAGAGGGGCGTCAAGTAGAGTGCGGCGGGGCGGCTGTGAGCAGAAGGGCCGACGCTCCATGGCCCGAGGGCTCTTTCTAGGAGGAGCTCGGCTTGTGGCAGCAGGAGTGGTTCTACATAACCGCTCCCAGGGGCAGCAGGCAGAAGCCGCCGCCCATCTTCCGCTCGGGCCCCCCACAGCGGCTGATGTCATGGATCAGCCAAGGGCTCAACTGGGGGCCGCCAAAGGACGTTCCCCTATTGCAGGGCCGGATTCGAGACCTCCAAGCGAGGGAGATCGATCTGGTCGTGGTGATGCAGGTCATGCTGATTAGGCATCTCCTGCCCTGCAAACGCCGCCCTCTCCGGCTATGGGAGTTTAATCCGGAGGGACCACGGATTCTCCAACACTTCATGGGTATGACACCCGTGGAGATGTACAAACTGTTCTTCGGATCACGAGAGGCGTGTCTGGAATTGACCGAGGACGCCGGCCTAAGCTGCAATCGCCCGGATACACAAGTAAGTAGCTCCATGTCCGGACATACCGTTTGTTTGCCTTTCTATGATTCGCTTTTTGACCAACTGCCCTCTAAACAGGAGTGGATAGTGCAAGCAAAACTGATACGGTGTCCGGCCCCCCTCCCAGAGACCGCGCCGGATCCCATGCTGGTCAGAATGCTGGAGGTTGCGCCTTCAGAGGAAGGCGAAGGGAAGAACAGAGGAGCTACCGCCTCAACCAGGGAGGCTTTTGAGGAAGAGGGGATCGAGAATTCCTCCTTCCAGGGGGAGAAGAGGACCGCCTGCGAAAACCCGGAGGCCAAAGCCCCGAAGCAGGGAAAGAAATCTTTACCGGAGGGTCCTGCGTCCGGAGAGGCTCCGGCCGCACAGTCTCCCCTAAAAGATCAGCCCTCCAGCGAGCCGTGAGTAGAAAAAAGGGAGTTTTGTAATAAGGGACATCCCTATTTGTGCTTCTGAGGATAACTTAAGTTTTTTCCTTGTAGTTCAGATCTCCGCCCTTCTCAGATGAGCTCGTCTTCGGGGGAACTCCGTCCGGATATGATGGAGAGCGAGACGCCCCCATCTGCCGCCCCATCGGATGGGGCGGACGAGCCTGAAGTGTCATCACGGAGGGTATCCCCGAGTCCGGCAGGGCCGAAAAGTTCGTCACCAACTGGTGTGCGGCCGGCGGAGCTGAAGGATCTGCTTGAGAGGGCGTCCATCTCAGAAGGTCACCGTGCACTGATGAGTACGGTGATTGAAAGTATTTCATCCGCCGAAGGTGGATTGTGTGACGCCGTCAGGAGTTTGCTGGCGGGGTTTGAGGTACGTAAAAATGACATACTCTTTGACAGTTTTACACATAAAGTGCGAACTATATAGATAGTAGCCCCTCAAACTCGGTAGGGTGTCGAGAACGACAGCGTGCCGAGGATAAAAATCCCAGGTATTGATTTTCGCCTTTCCTATGCAGGTGGCGGATAGTTCGGTGGCTAGCCGGACTGATGGAGTTGCCAAACTAAAGCGGCAGCTCGACGCTGCGGATGCGGACATCGCGCTGGTCAATAAACGACTTGACGAGTCGAAGGTAGATTTTTTCTCCGTGGTCACCTAGTATGGGAGCCGAAGCCCATGCCTTACAATATGTGTGCTAAGTGCAGATGGTGCCGCTGCTGTGGAGAGCCTTCGGGCAGAACTTGCTCAAGCCAAGGAGCAGGCCAGAAGGAGTGATGCGGCTGCCTCGAGGGCGGCCAAAGAGCTAGAAGCCAAAAGGGCTGCCCACTGCCGAAGCAGGGAGGAAATGGCCGAAATGGCCGTGAAGTTAAAAGATGCTACCGACCGCAATGAGGTTATTGAAAAGGAGCGCCTAGCAGAGCGAGAAGACTTGGGGAAGGCCACCGCCAAAGCCAAGGATGCCCGTTCTGCAATGCGGGCTATAAAGGAGGAGCTGCGCCAGGCCGGAGACATTGTGGCTGGCAAGCCCTTTTTGCTGCGCCGAAGGTTTACAGATCCAAAGTATGCGCAGCTTGGCCAGCTGTGGGGTCTAGAGGATCCTTATATGGACTTAGCGGCGAGTGTGGCGGACGCCATTGTGCACTTCCGAAGTCAGGAGGATCATGAGACGGAAGAGCTGTTTTGGTCTCAATTCCATAGTCCGGAGCGTTCACTTCCGCTGACCAATCGGCTGGCCGAGTGTGCTGAGCTAAATAGATTGTCCGGACTTGCCATGATGGATATCGTGACTCATGTCTGGCCGGATAGGCCCAAGCCGAAGAGTTATTTTGGCTTATTGCAGCAATTCCTTGGGGTGGTGCCGCATATCAAGGCGGTGAAGCGGTCGGCCTGCATAGAGGGTGCACGGATGGCCCTCGCCCGTGTGAAAACATACTGGACGGAGATGGATGCCACCGCTATTGCGACCCAGGGTACGGACGAGAGTCGGTTACCCACCGAGCACTATTTTGGGGAAGTTCTGCGTAGTGCTCGTGAAATAGAGTCGCAATGCTCAAAAAATGTCATGTTCAAATGAACGTTATGGTTTGTAAAACGATGTTTATAATGTAAGCACTTTTTGTACTTGTGCGTTCAAGTATTGAAATATCTCATGTGCAGCGGTTTATGTATACGTGTGTATAACCTGAAAGATGGCAGTCGTCGGCTTCAGCCCCCACGCACAAGGTGCGGGGGTGTTTGCAAAAATAGCACATTTTCACACTTAAACCGACGTCTCGGTCCTGTGAAGGAGGTGGTAGCGTAGCAAATGAGGCAACCGGACTATAATGCTTTATCACTTTCACTTAGCCATAGTAGTTCGAGGGTGGGGCTACGACATAGCCCCTAGGGGCACCGTGCTCTCCGAATTCGGGGCACATATGTGCCTGACCGGGAAACGGTCCTTCGTCAAAGCGGCGGAATTCTAAACATTCCGATAGTCGATCGAGTGGTTGACCAGTCTCTCGCTATATCATGATAGTCAGTTTTCGGCTTTCTCTACTTAGGTGCTCGCCCAGCCGAACCGGGGCACAATCGCAGTAGTTCTCCTAGTGCCGCGTTAGCAGATGATACGACACGTAAGGCAGCAAAACACAGGAGCCGGGCAAACCCAACATTTGACTAAAGACATGACTCGGAGCTGATGCATATAAGTCCTAACTCGAGACGCCGAACACTCCCTAAGGTGTTCGGTCTTTATAATAACGGGCAGAACAATGCCCTAAGCCCCTAGTGTCCAGGTACAGGTAAGAATTTCTGGCGCGGCCGATGCCAAAACGCCAGCCTCCTCGTTGGTTATGGTGAAAAACCGTGGGATGTGATCAACAAAAGACAGTAAGAAAGGTTTACGCAGGGACTTAATCTGAAAAGAATCCTTGCGATGGGTCCCTGCTGCACGTCTGCGCCTGTGTCTCCATTGTGCCGTATCCTGGACGGGTGTACACGTTGTTCATCTGTAAAAAGAGAGGAACTTAGCTTGAAAGGAAATCGTGCAAAGAATGTATTAAAAATCGAAGTATGAATAAATGAATAAAGCTGAGCCTATATTAGCTCATACGCACAGCCCCTTGTAAAGGGGTGTGTGGCTAGGGAGCCCCTAGCTTATTTTATGTCGGACTCGTCTAGCCGTGTTCGGGGTCTTGCACGACCTTTTAGTGAGATGATGCCGCGTGGACCGGGCATTTTAAGTGTAAGAGACGCGTAGTGTGGTATTGCATTAAAGCGGACAAAAGCTTCACGTCCCAATAGTGCTTGATGGCTACTTTTGAATGGGGCAACGTGAAAGAGTAGCTTTTC
This sequence comes from Triticum aestivum, assembly GCF_018294505.1. Classification (NCBI taxonomy): domain Eukaryota; kingdom Viridiplantae; phylum Streptophyta; class Magnoliopsida; order Poales; family Poaceae; genus Triticum; species Triticum aestivum. The sequence continues at coordinate 134,079,517 of NC_057807.1, forward strand.
GCGTCGGAAGTTGTTGGGTGACCCAAATACAACTTCTAGTAGTAAGGAGCCCGTGCACTTGGCGTAAGGGCCTGGCGTCACTCCTTTGAAGGAAGTGCGGCTATATCGAATTTTAGTAAGGTATATCCCCAATTTGCAGATTGTGTCTGGATATAGCAGGTTTAAATCGCCGCCGCCGTCCATCAAGACTTGTGTAAATTGTAGTCCATCGATTATAGGATCCAATATCAGAGCAGTCCATCCTGCATTTCGAATGTTTCTGGAATAGTCCAGGTGGTCGAAAGTAATTGGTTTTGACATCCAACCTCGAGGTTCCGCTGGGGTGGACCGTGCGATACCTACTTTGGCGGGTGCCGCACTATTGCTCCGTATTATCACATGAAGTGAATTTACTGTTTTGACTTCTTGTGGGAAAGTATTTTGTTTTCCGGCGCTGTGCTGGTGGGGTTCATCGTTTTCCTCGCTTGACGCGTCGAGCCCCTTGTGTTCGGCGTTGAGTCGGCCAGACTGTTTGAAGACCCAACAATCTCGGTGGGTGTGGTTTGCAGGCCTTCCAGAGGTGCTGTGGATTTGACATATCCGGTCCAAAATTTTGTATAAGTTGGATAGCTCGTCACTGTTGTCCTTAAGAGGCAGTGTTTTGTTGTTCGGCCGCGAGCTTTTGAATCCGGCGTTGACCGCCGTGTTCTTTGGGCTTTTTTCTTTATTTCGGCGCTGATCCTTTCTGCGCCGTGATTTTCTGTTTCCATCTCTGATCTCGGATGTACTCGGGTCACTGGTGCTGCATCTTGCTAGCCAGCTGTCTTCCCCCGCGCAAAAGCGGGTCATGAGGCTTGTTAGCGCGGCCATTGTTCTCGGCTTCTCTTGGCCGAGGTGTCTGGCGTGCCATTCGTCTCGGACATTATGTTTAAAAGCTGCCAAGGCTTCGGCGTCCGGACAGTCGACTATTTGGTTCTTTTTGGTAAGGAACCTGTTCCAGAATTTGCGCGCTGACTCTCCGGGCTGTTGAGTTATGTGACTTAAATCGTCTGCATCCGGAGGGCGGACATAAGTCCCTTGAAAATTTGCTCTAAATGCGTCCTCAAGCTCTTCCCAACTTCCAACAGTATTTTCTGGGAGGCTTTTGAGCCAATGCCGAGCTGGCCCTTTGAGCTTGAGGGGTAGATATTTTATGGCATGGAGATCATCTCCTCTGGCCATGTGTATGTGGAGGATGTAATCCTCAATCCAGACCCCAGGGTCTGTTGTTCCGTCGTATGCCTCTATGTTTACGGGTTTGAACCCCGCTGGAAATTCATGATCCAGCACCTCATCGGTGAAACATAGTGGGTGTGCGGCGCCCCTATATTTGGGTGTGCCGTTGTCTTCAAATACTAAGCGTGTTGCGTTCCTTCCTGGGGCCCTCTTTTTTGGCCCATAAATGGACCTTACCGGGCCATCTGTTTTCGGAGGATCAGGAGTCGTCTTGTGTGAAGGCGCCGCTTGTCGCTTTTGGCCTGTCATCTGGTCATCTATCCGGCCAGGCGGCCTCTTTGCTTTTTGACTGTGGGGGCTCTATGGCCTCCTCGTCAAATTCTGGCAGCAGCTTGCGCTTTGGATAGCTCTTTGTTTGATGGCGATTGCCATATTTGTCCGTGGTCTTGAGTACTTTGCTCCACCTCATTCTGAGTATGTCTTCCGCTGTTTTGAGCTTCCGTTTTTCCTTTTTAGACTTCTTGCAGTGGCGACCAGTCTTTTGTGCAGGTTCTTATGCTCCAGTGGTGTGTCCGGCGTGAGTTCGTCTAGACTGTTGTTTTCGCCGGGCATGGATTGATTGTCCGATTCGTCCTGCTCGGATGGTTGCTTGGTTGCGTGTTTGTCGTCCACTAGTTTGCCCTGCTCTATCACTGGGTCATTAGGAGTGTTGTTTTTGTCGAGGCGGGACTTAGGGCGGCGTCTGCGTCACTGTTTTGGTTGTTTGTCGGCGGAATTATCCTTTGTCGCGTCCCGTTGTTCCTCGTCATCGCTTTCTTTTGGGGTGTCCACCATATATACATCATGGGTTGGGGTGGCCTTCCAGTGCTCGGTGAGCGCTGGTTCTTGGTAGTCTCCAGCGTCGTCGTCCATACCGTCGATGTCTTCGGAGTCATAGTCTAGCATGCCGGTTAGATCGTCGATAGTGGCTATGAAGTGGGTGGTGGGTGGGCTTTGAATTTCTTCGTCGTCCGCATCCCAACCGTCCTGACCGCAGTCCGGCCAGGGTTCTCCTAATAACGAGAGATGCTTTAGCGAATTCAGGATGTCTCCAAAGGGTGAGTGCTGAAAGATGTCCGCGGCGGTGAACTCCATAATCGGCGCCCAATCGGATTCGATTATCGAGGGCGCATGAGGTTCGGAGTCCGGCAAGGAGTCCGGCGCCTTGGAGTCACGAGCTTTATAAGGGACAAGATCAGTATTCGGCTCTATCACTGTAGAAGTTGCAGCCCCCGAGGCGGTGTCCAGCCACCCGTCCTCGATCTGCGCGATCGGCTCCGAACTATGGGTCGGAGCGGATTCGTGTGCGGCCTCCAGGGTACTATCCGGCGGCAGAGCTAGATCATACCCATCATGACATTGCGGCACGCTTGGCGGTGGCTCGACTCCATCGAAGATAAAGTCCCTGCGGTTGTCACCCGTGAAGTTTAGGCTTCCAAAGCTGACCTGATGGCCAAGGGCGTAGCTTTCGATCTGCTCCAGATGGCCATGTGAATTGGCCCGCAGTGCGAAGCCACCGAACACGAAGATCTGTCCGGGGAGAAAAGTCTCACCCTGGACGGCGTTGTTGTTGATTGAAGAAGCCATCAAGCCTATTGGTGACGACACAGAGGAACTCTCAACGAAAGCACCAATGTCAGTGTCAAAACCGACGGATCTCGGGTAGGGGGTCCCGAACTGTGCGTCTAGGTGGATGGTAACAGGAGACAAGGGACACGATGTTTTTTACCCAGGTTCGGGCCCTCTCGATGGAGGTAAAACCCTACTCCTGCTTGATTGATATTGATGATATGGGTAGTACAAGAGTGGATCTACCACGAGATCAAGGAGGCTAAACCCTAGAAGCTAGCCTATGGTATGATTGTTGTCATGGTTGTGTTGTCCTACGGACTAAAACCATCCGGTTTATATAGACACCGGGGAGGGCTAGGGTTACACAGAGTCGGTTACAATGGTAGGAGATCTACATATCGGTATCGCCAAGCTTGCCTTCCACGCCAAGGAAAGTCCCATCCGGACACGGGACGAAGTCTTCAATCTTGTATCTTCATAGTCTTGGAGTCCGGCTGACGATGATAGTCCGGCTGTCCGGACACCCCCTAGTCCAGGACTCCCTCAGCTAGGGTTACACAGAGTCGGTTACAATGGTAGGAGATCTACGTATCCGTATCGCCAAGCTTGCCTTCCACGCCAAGGAAAGTCTCATCCGGACATGGGACGGAGTCTTCAATCTTGTATCTTCATAGTCTTGGAGTCCGGATGATGGTGATAGTTCGGCTATCCGGACACCCCCTAGTCCAGGACTCCCTCACCCATCAAAGGACATTCTTCCTCAGCAAATCTTGAAGGCTCAATGAAGACATTGGTCTTCTATATTCTCAACGGCATCAGCTTCAATGCTCAGGATTTCTTCATTCGCCAATTTGCTGCATCTGGCTCAGATATATTTGGTCTGGAATTCTATGCTCCATGGGTAATGCGTGTCTTCAAGCTTCGCTCTGCTGTTAACTATCTGCCCTCTGCGCGCAACCATCTCATATTCTTGCCCGAGGTTGATATGTCTATCAAAGCCATATACCCAGAGCCTGCCAAGGAGGCAATTTATCTTCACAATGTCGATCGTCAAAGTTTCTCTCAACATGTTGAAGGAGTTCATGCTGCCACTCATGTTTATCCTTTGGCTAGAAATACTCGTGCACCTCGTCGTGCCCATACTGAAGCCACTAAAATCACTATTTCTCCAAGGCCTCGAAAGAGATCTCGTGTGCTCAATGACAGAGAGCTTCTCGTGGCCTTGCATCAGAAACACGATAAGCATCATTACTCGCTAAAGCGTCAGATGCAAAGCCTCTTGGTGGATGTTAATCGCATTCGAAATCTTGCCACCAAGAATGCGTTTGTCACTCATGAAACTTGTCGGAGGTCATGGAAGAGTCTGACATTGCTCAGTGCTGAAGCTGATCTTCAAGACGATGGCTTCACTGAGAGATTCAAGTTTGATACCACTCCTCCCAGGAATGTTGTCTTGCGTCGGACTCCATCACTTGAAGATTCTGAGTACTCCTCCTCCGCGGCAACTGTTAATGCCAGAGTCATTGATGACGATGATGATGCTACTTCACCACCTCCAACTTCGGCGCATATCGACATTGCACCAAGTTCGTCTGCACCACCGAACCTCAACATCGACCCTGTTGCCTCACCTACTCCTCATGGGAACGAGTAGAGGCTCTATGTCTTCAAACCTTTTTGGTCCTTACTGACAAAAGGGGGAGAAGCATATGAGTTGATAGTCTTCAAGCGGGTCCATATGGGTGATTGCTATACTTTTGCCAAGTGCTTACAACTCTCACTTTTAAAACATTTGGTTCTTTGAGTTGTAACACTTAAACTTGATGGTCGTCTGCTACTTTTTCTGCTATTCTGTAATGCGATGATAAATTCCGCTTGTGTGATTATAAATCCGGCATGAAGTCATTTTGCAGACGTCCATTTTTCATTATGCATGTCATTATCCTAGCTATATTTTTTCATGCATGATGTATTGTCTTCGTAAGTTGAAGAGGATCTCCACAAGTACAACCTGCCATGTGCATTTGCATCCCAAAGCAAAACATTTATGTGCACATCTTCAAGGGGAGCCTTTTGCCACCTATGAAGACAATATCTTTACAATTTCACATACTTTTATCCCCGTTGAAAACTTCAACCAGTTTGTCATCAATCACCAAAAAGGGGGAGATTGTAAGTGCATCTAGTGCCACCCCTAGTTGGTTTTGGAGTATTGATGACAAACCTGGTTGAGGGACTAATGTGTTTGCGAGAATTGCAGGATAACACAAGTAGTAATCCCTCATTGATTCGGTTTACCTACCGGAGATGACCCCTAAAAATGTGTGAAGACATTGAAGACAATGGTGGTCTGTGAAGCTATTCACAGTGAAGTCTATGACATGAGAAGACATCACACGAAGACTATGGAGTGCGAAGACTTAGTTGTTTTGTTGTTTTCTTTTCTTCTTTGTTGAGTCATAGGAACCACCACACTGTTAAGTGGGGTCCAAGTGAACAAAGTCAGAGTGACTAAAGTGATGCTCAACCAAATCCTATGTCTTCGAGCGAAGACAATGAGTGCAAATCTTATCCAGAGTCGGATGAGTCAACTTTACTTATAGCCCAAGTCAAGCTGCCACGTGTGTTTGAAATCTGACCGTTGGAACACGTGTCAGTTCCTTAGTGACCCAGGGTCATTTCGGACAAATCGGGTCGAGTTGCCTAGTGGCTATAAATAGCCCACCCCCTACACAATAAATTGGTGGCTGCTTAGAGTTAGTGCATGGCTTTTGTCGTTTGAGGGCAACCCACCTCCGAAGCATTTGAGAGAGAATCCTTGCAAGGACAAAGCCCAAACTACCCAGAGCCCAAAGAGTGTTTGGCATCACTGAAGCCTTTCTGTCTGCATGATCTGAAGGCTTGTTACACTTGATGACTGTGAATCCTCCAGCCGGTTAGGCGTCGCATTCTGAGCATCCAAGAGTCATTGTGGATCGCCGGTGAACAAAGTCTGTGAAGGTTTGGAAGTCTACCTTGAAGACATACCAGAGTGATTGGGCGAGGAATAAGTGTCCTTAGCTCAAGGGGAAAATGGTGAATACGCGGTCTTCTGAGTTAAATCTCGGCCTCCCTAACCACACGTACAGTTGTCACAGCAACTAGAACTGGTCGAACAGATCACTGTCCTCTCCAAGCTACTGGTTCTATCTCTCACTTCTCTTTACTTAGGTTTGTCTCTATGAAGTCGTTGCCTGCTTGCATTATCTGTTTGACTTCACTGAGTGACTACTTGTTCTGATTGGCTTCATACTATCTTCCATCCTGATCATTACTACCTAGCTGCTAATAGTCTTCGTGCTTTCACCTCATTGAATACTTGACTATAGCTTGCCTAGTGTAGTCTACCTTCTGCTGCATACGGATAGGGTCATTTCTATTGTTTGTCTTCAAAACTCCCATGTTTTGAAGACTTTCATAAAAATCGCCTATTCACCCCCCCCCTCTAGTCGATATCCAGCTCTTTCACTCTCGAACTTGAACATAAGGCGTAATGGGCCATTAAAGATCTCAATTATGATTTTAAACTTGCCGGTGAGAAGAGGCTATTTGACATTAGCTCACTTGATGAGTGGAGAACCCAAGCGTATGAGAATGAAAAACTATTTACAGAAAAAGTCAAAAGCTGGCATGACAAAAGGATACAAAAGCGTGAGTTTAATGTAGGTGATTATGTTTTGCTATACAACTCTCGTTTAAGATTTTTTGCAGGAAAACTTCTCTCTAAATGGGAAGGCCCTTACTTTATCGAGGAGGTCTATCGTTTCGGTGCCATAAAAATCAACAACATCGAAGGCACAAATCTGAAGGTGGTGAACGGTCAAAGAATCAAACATTATATCTCAGGTAATCCCATAAATATTGAAACCAATGTTATTGACATCGTAACCCCGGAGGAGTACATAAGGGACACTTTCCAGAATGTTTCAGACTCCAAAAAGGAATAGGTATGTGGTACGGTAAGTTAACCGACTCCAAAACAGTTCTAATAGCAATTTTTCTCTGTTTTGGAATATTTAAGAAAATAGGAAAATAAGAAGTAGTACGGGAAGGACACGAGGCATCCACGAGGGTGGAGGGCGCGCCCCCTGCCTCGTGGGCACCTCATGTGCTCTCCGAACTCCTTTTTCTTGCATGATACTTCTTTTGGTCGGTAAAAATTCATTATATAATCTCCCAAAGGTTTTGACCACTGTATCACGCAAATATCCTCTGTCTTTGTTTCGAGCTGTTTTTCTAACAGATCTAGATCACCATGACGTCTCCAAGCGCCTCCAAGGACAAGTTCTTTGAGAAGGCCATCAACCCCTACCTCACAGAAGTGCTGCAACATCCTCAAACCATTGAGATGCGTGAGGGGTTGCTTCACATCCGTGATGTTGAGGGACCAAGGAGGAACAGAAGCACGAAGACAAGGCTCGAAGCAATGGAGCAACAAGTTTTCAAGTGCCAGGAGATGGTGGAACGTGGACTCGACGCCAACCACATAATGATCACGGAGTTCACCGACAACCACAAGATAGATGTCAAGAACATTGGGGAGACCATCTTCAAGCTTCACGAGAAAATTGAGAACCTCCAGGCCCAGATCTATGACCTGCAAAACCAAAACTGTGAGTATGAATATAGATTCAAGAGGATGGGTTTGGCTGCAGATATGAGGATCCCGGAGACTCGATCATCCTTTTGTGATGGTGAGCCTATGCCTTGGAAGATGGACAACAAGCCTACATCATCCACAACTCTACCATCGCCACCTCTGAAGAAAGAGACATAAACGCATGGGTATGGGCACTCCCCTTGGCAACTGCCAAGCTTGGGGGAGGTGCCCTGGTATTGTATCACCATCACACTCCTATCTTTATTGTTTTTCTTAGTTCGACCCTTTTGGTAATATGTTGATCTGTTAGAATAATTTTTTTGTATGATTTAGTTTTGAGTTTTGCTTTATGATCCTTCTATGTAATCGAGTCCGTGAGCTATATATATAATAAAGATTAGTGTTGAGTCAAGGGCTTGATTATCCTGTTATGATCTTGAGGGAATTAAAGAAAAAAGAGAGAATAAAAAGAAATAACGAGATCATATTGATCTTATGTAGAGTAATGACTTCACATATAAAGAGTATGGTGAATAAAAGTTGTTGAGAGTTGACAAACATAGTTTTGGTCATTGTTGCAATTAATAGGAAGTAATAAAGAAAGAGAGGTTTTCACATATAAATATACTATCTTGGACATCTTTTATGATTGTGAGCACTCATTAAAATATGACATGCTAAAAGTTTATGTTGGACAAGGAAGACAATGTAATGGGTTATGTTTTCTTATATCCGAAATAAAGTATATTGTCATGGATCATCCAACATGTTAAGCCTGCCTTTTCCCCTCATGCTAGCCAAATTCTTTGCACCAAGTAGACATACTACTTGTGCTTCCAAATATCCTTGAACCCAGTTTGCCATGAGAGTCCACCATATCTACCTATGGATTGAGTAAGATCCTTCAAGTAAGTGGTCATTGTTACAAGCAAAAAAATTGCTCTTTAAATATCTATGATTTATTAGTGTGGAGAAAATAAGCTTTATACGATCTTGTGATATAGAAGTAATTAAAGTGACGGACTGCATAATAAAGGTCCATATCACAAGTGGCAATATAAAGTGACGTTCTTTCGCATTAAGATTTTGTGCATCCAACCATAAAAGCACATGACAACCTTTGCTTCCACTACAAAAAAATACACTTCCATGATGATACGTGTTTGTCACAGTAGGTCGCGTTTTTGTCATGCATGTACATCCATGACAAATTTATGACAGAATCAAGATAGTCATACCTGTGCTGTCGTAGAAGTGTTCCATGACATTACCAAAATTATCATCACGGAAGTGTCCACTTCCATGACAATAAATTGCGCGTCACAGAAGTGCTTTCGTCAAGGGTGACCGACACGTGGCATCCACCATAACGGAACACCGTTAAGCTATCGGGTCGGGTTTTGGATCCGATAACCCGTTAACAGCCCCGACCAATGGGGATTTTCCACGTGTAAAATCATCATTGGCTGGAGGAGACACGTGTCAGGTCCGCGTTGGCACATGTGTCACTCATCCAATGGGCGAGACGCACCTATGATATGTTGACATGTGGACCGGCCCATCAAGTTTAAATGGGTCGGCCCAACTAAAGGCCCACAAGATCTTGCGGACCATAATGGGCCGGCCCAGCTAAAGGCCCACGAGATTTGGCGGACCATAATGGGATGGCCCAGCTAAAGGCCCACAAGATTTTGCTGGCTATTATGGGCCGGCCCAAGTAAAGGCCCACAAGATTTTTGTGTGCCATAATGGGCCGGCCTAGGTAAAGTCCCACAAGATTCTTGCAGATCATAATGGGCCGGCCCAGCTAAAGGCCCACAAGATTTCACCGACATTAATGGGCCGGCCCAGCTATAGGCCCACAAGATTTTGAGGACCCTAGTAGGCCGGCCCATTAAGTGGCTGCCATGTTTTGGGCCAAATGTCGGCCCATATTTGATCCGGTCCATTAATGGCCTGCCACGTTCCGGGCCTAATAATGGCCCATATGAGATCCGGCCCGTTAAAAGCCTACCACGTTCTGGGCCAAATTACGGCCCAGATCAGGTCCGGCCCTTTAAGAGGCTTTGGGCTCAATTATGGCCCATATCAAATTCGGCCCGTCAACTGGACGCTATGCTTTTGGGCCAACTTGCTAAAGGCCCACTTAGTAATTCAGTCTGATATTAGTTTCGGCCTGTTAAGGGCCCATTTAACATTTTGACCCTATATTAATTTCGGCCTGTTAAAAGCCCGTCATATAGTTGGGCCTAACTATGGCCCGGTTTGCTTCCGGCCTGCTCGCAACCGATATCTGATTGGGCCAAACAAGGACCGAGACAATTTTGGCCTGTCAAAAGCCCGTGATTTTATTCGCACAATCATGGGCAGGGGTCCATTTCGGGCTGCTGCCGGCCCATGAGCCGTTCGGCACGTTTCAGGCCCAACCTACATCGTGATTGCATGACGACCCGATTATGTACCGTAATTTTACGGTTTGGCCGGTTTACTGCAAAGACAGGATATATATACAGTAAAATAACTGCAGCATCATGAATACGAAAAAACCTAGACTATACAATAAAGAAATTACGGTATATTACATCCACTGTGCATCAAAGTTCGCCACTACGATAATAAAGCACAAGCAGACAGCAGATTACATACACTAGGCATCAAAGATTGCCACCAGTGCAAATAAACACGCCGACAAAATAATATACAAAACCGACAACACTTCAATAGAGTTCAAGAAAGGTTAGCCCTGCTGGGGAGCTACAGCGCAAGCAGCTGAGCAAGATGATGAGACTGCGCTTGTTCAACACTTATATCTTCCTCACTCTGAAAGATAAACAAGCAGATAGATGATAGGTTTTTCACATAAAAGTATCAGTGCTGACAATTCATCACATTTCTTACTGACGAATAAAGTGACACAGTTTAAAATTGCATTAACACAATATGGTATTGTTCAGGTCAAGACATGGCAGGAAATGACACTATGAAGGAGTTGGCAGCTTCACGACACCACTGGATTACAGATCAAGAACTCATAAGTATCAATGGTTAGTGTGCTGTCAATTTATCCCATTTCATATTGGCAAATAAAGAGACGGTTTAAATAATAGTAGAATGATATGACATTGTTCATAGTTAAGACATTGCAGAATATGACATTGTGTTGTAGTGGGTAGGTTCACCACACCACTGGATTACGGATGAAGAACAGAAGCATACATGTAGTGCAAAAGAAGATCACTTGCTCTGTATAGTTTAATTTACATGGTATGAAGAAGGAACTTGGTTATACAACTGAAAACTTAAATTGAGAAAGACAAACTTTTGTTTATGAACTACATAACAAACTTTAAACATGCAATTTGATGCAAGCACCAAAAATAAATAGCTGTTGCAGTCATGCCTAACCAAATATATACAACAAAGTTTGAAGGCTTCAGAAGGACAAACTTACATTATTGGTGAAGACATGCTCCATAAAGGCCTTGTCCATGCTGATGGGGGGGCAATTCAAGAAGTTTACCACAGAATCTTCTTCATAAGCATTGCCTTTATTCTACATTTTGTTAAGAGTAAATATAGATGTGATAATATATGAAAAAATGGAGAATATTTAAGATAAGATGAAGAGTGATGCTACATAACCAAGTAGCTATAAATGTAAGTGCAGCGATACAGGCAAAAGGTACAGCCAAGAGCAATGCACAGCTAAACTTCTTCAGTACCAACCTTATGGTAAGAGTAAATATAGATCTGATGTGTAGAAAATGAAGGGCAAAGGAAAATAAGCTGCAGAGTGATGGTACATGAACAACTACCTGTCATTATAAGTACACTGATAAAGGACAGCATGTACTTATAGGAACAGTGCAGAGCTACAAAAACATTGGCATTGGATATATTCTACACTAATGTAACCATTCATACAGATCAGATAATTTGGAGCGAACAATTGATAAGCAAGCTATCATGCATACTGCTGTCACATAATGAACCAGGTATGTATACAAGTACAGTGATACAGGACAACAGGTACTAACAAGAGCAAAGCAGCGGGCAACATATTTGCGATATCTTGTCGTTCTTTTCAAACCGGAATTCTTCTTCGAGAAGATTTCCTACAAAAAAGATCCATAAGGCACATGCGGAAAAGGAGAAGTTCAAATTGTCATGTCATTTCATAGACAGCACCTCATCCTGGGAACAAGACCAGTGCATAACAAGGTTTTTCCATTCAATGTCTTCTAAATTTAGCACAGGAGACTTCACCGGAAATTTGTTTGTAGACTTGCCATCAAAGTGTGATTTCCTCAGGTAACACCGATACTGCTGCAATGCTTCCTTGAAAAGCACAAGCAAGCTTTGCTCGTCATGACTATCCAGATTGACCCTCGCCTAGTTACAACAATGTAATGTAACTCATTGATGTGTTCGATCAGCAGAAAACAGGAAAATAATAACCATGAATACTAGCACTTACACGTAAGTTGGACAGGATGATGTGAAAATGGTGTTTGTCTTCACTATAATCTTCCCATGATGGGAATATATGCACGTAGTCCCTAACAACATTGAAAGCATTGTCTTTTAAACTGGGAATAAATGGAATGGGGTTCCAATCTGCAGGAATTGGCCGTCTCTGCAGTTGGGATAGGTCTTCGGCCGGTGGACTTGATGTACTTTTTGCTGATGAGGGATTTTTCTGTGGTACGGCTGGTGCTATGGCAAATGAAATCGGTATACCATTTGCTGGAGTGCAGGTCCTATGTGGTGGGCCTAGTGGTGTGGCCAGTGAAGTATGTGTACAGTCTGCTGGAGTCGGTCCTACATTTTGTGTCACTGGTTGTACAGCCAATATAAGTGGGGTGTTGTCTGATTTCTCCGGCACCACCACGTTTTTCAAGGACTTTGTTGGTGCTCCTTCAGGTTCGGCAATCACCCTCTTCCTTTTTGATGTCTAATACACAAGAATAACATTTGAGTGGAAAAACATGGTATGATGACAGATGGAATATGTATTGATAATGGATGGGCATGGCATCTCGACATATATGATGAGTAAACTAAGCAGATGGCGGTGCAACAAAGTAGAAGAAATGCAAGACAACATATGCAAGATACCCGCTGTCGGTGTCAAAACCGGCGGATCTCTGGTAGGGGGTCCCGAACTGTGCGTCTAGGCGGATGGTAACAGGAGACAAAGGGACACGATGTTTTTACCCAGGTTCGGGCCCTCTCGATGGAGGTAAAACCCTACTCCTGCTTGATTGATATTGATGATATGGGTAGTACAAGAGTGGATCTACCACGAGATCAAGGAGGCTAAACCCTAGAAGCTAGCCTATGGTATGATTGTTGTAATGGTTGTTCGTCGTATGGACTAAAACCCTCCGGTTTATATAGACACCGGAGAGGGCTAGGGTTACACAGAGTCGGTTACAATGGTAGGAGATCTACATATCCATATCGCCAAGCTTGCCTTCCATGCCAAGGAAAGTCCCATCCGGACATGGGACGAAGTCTTCAATCTTGTATCTTCATAGTCTTGGAGTCCGGTCGATAATGACAGTCCGGCTATCCGGACACCCCCTAGTCCAGGACTCCCTCAGTAGCCCCTGAACCAGGCTTCAATGACGACGAGTCCGGCGTGCATATTGTCTTCGGCATTGCAAGGCGGGTTCCTCCTCCGAATAATTCATAGAAGATTGTGAACACCAGGATAGTGTCCGGCTCTGTAAAATAAATTCCACATACCACCGTAGAGAGAATAATATTTACACAAGTTCAATCTGTTGACGTATTTTGTGGCATGACGTCACACCACTACCAAGCCTTTACTTGAATCATATTTATTATACCACCTCAGCGCGTTTAGGGAAGCGGTTTCCTTGGCACATCTTGTCGAAGCAGAGATCGTGTTCCCCTTATTCCGGGATTCCCATCAATACGGATGTGGGTAACCCAACCGTGCCCGTTGCCACGCCTCCTCCATCGAAGGTGAGTTCCAAACGGTCACGGGGACAGCTCTTGGTATTCTCCCTCTTTATAATGAGACCAAGGCCCGTTTCTTTTCTTCAATCCTCAATCGAATCCGCCCCTCATCCCGAGTTCCAACACCCAGAGCTCCAGATTCGAGCGCCTCGGACCTTCAACAATGTCCGGCTCCGACCTACATGGCCGGTGGATGCCCTCCTCCGTCACGGAAGAGGACGTGCTAAAGCTGAGAGAAGCCAGGTACCTGACCTACGAGATTTTGCATAGGTTGCCTGCCAAAGGGAAAGTCATTCCTACTCCCGAGCCCGGCGAGAGCGTCGTGTTCGTGTCCCACCTCCTTCGGGGTTTAGGCTTCCCGATGGATCCTTTTGTGAGGGGGCTCATGTTTTACTATGGGCTGGAATTCCATGACCTGGCTCCGGAGTCCATCCTCCATATCTCATCGTTTATTGTCGTCTGTGAGGCCTTCCTCCGCACTACCCCTCACTTCGGTTTGTGGCTCAAAACCTTCAACGTGGAGCTGAAGATAATTGAGGGGCGTCAAGTAGAGTGTGGCGGGGCGGTCATAAGCAAGAGAGCCGATGCTCCATGGCCCGAGGGCTCTTTTCAGGAGGAGCTCGGCTTGTGGCAGCAGGAGTGGTTCTATATTACCGCTCCCAGGGGCAGCAGGCAGAGACCGCCGCCCGTATTTCGCCCGGGTCCTCCACAGCGGCTGACGTCATGGGTCAGCAAAGGGCTTGACTGGGGGCCGTCCAAGGACGTACCCCTATTGCAGGGCCGGATTCGAGACCTCCAAGAGAGGGAGATCAATCTGGTCGTGGTGACGCAGGTTATGCTGATTAGGCGTCTTCTGCCCTGCAAACGTTGTCCTCTCCGCCTGTGGGAATTCAATCCGGAGGGACCACGAGCTCTCCAACACTTCATGGTTACGACACCCGTGGAGATGTACAAATTGTTCTTCGGATCACAAGAGGTGTGTCCGGAATTGACCGAGGACGCCGGCCTAAGCTGCAATCGCCCGGATACTCAAGTAAGTAGCTCTGTGTCCGGACATACCGTTCGTTTGCATATCTTGGATTTGCCTTTTAACCAATCGTCCTTTGAACAGGAGTGGATAGCGCAAGTGAAACTGATACGGTGTCCGGCCCCCCTCCCGGAGACCATGCCGGATCCCGTGTTGGTCAAGATGCTGGAGGTTGCGCCTTTAGAGGAAGGTGAAGGGGAAAACAGATAAACTACCGCCTCTACCAAGGAGGCTTTCGAGAAAGGGGGGATCGAGAATCCCTCCTTCCAGGGGGAGAAGAGGACCGCTTCCGAAGACCCGGAGGCCAAGGCCTCAAAGCGGGGGAAGAGATCTTCACCAGAGGGTCCTGCGCCTGGGGAAGCCCCGACCGTACTATCTCCCCCAAGGAATCAGCCCTCCAGCGAGCCGTAAGTAGAAAAGGGGGAGTTTTGTAATAAGGGACATACCTATTTTGCTTCTGAGGATAACCGAAGTTTTTACCTTGTAGTTCGGATCTCCGTCCTTCTCAGCTGAGCTCGTCTTCGGGGGACCTTCGTCCGGAGATGATGGAGAGCGAGACGCCTCCATCTGCCGCACCGTCAGGCGGGGCGGACGACCCTGAGGTGTCGTCATGGAGGGTATCCCCGAGTCTGGCAGGGCCGGAGAGTTCGGCACCAACTGGTGTCCAACTGGTGTAAGGACCTGCTCGAGAGGGCGTCTATCTCAGAAGGTCACTGTACATTGATGAGTACGGTGATTGAAAGAATTTCATCCGCCGAGGGCGGGTTGCATGATGCCATCAGAAGTTTGCTGGCGGGGTTTGAGGTACATAAAAATGACATACCTTTTGACAGTTTTACACATAAAGTGCACCCTGTATAGATAGTAGCCCCTGAGACTCGGTATGTTGTCGAAAGCGACAGCGTGCCGAGGATCATAAACTCAGGTATTAATTCTCGCCTTTCCTACACAGGTGGCGGATAGTCCGGTGGCCAGCCGGACTGATGGAGTTGCCGAACTAAAGCAGCAACTCGACGTTGCGGATGCGGACATCGCGCTGGTCAATAAACGACTTGACGAGTCACAAGGTAGGTTGTTTCTCCGTGGTCACCTAGTAAGGGAGCTGATGCCCATTCCTTACAACATGTATGCTTAATGCAGATGGTGCCACTGCTATGGAGGACCTTTAGGCAGAGCTTGCTCGAGCCAAGGAGCAGGCCAGAAGGAGTGATGCGGCTGCCTTGAAGGCAGCCGAAGAGCTAGAAGCCGAAAGGGCTACTCACTGCCGAAGCAGGGAGGAGATGGACGGAATGGCCGTAAAGCTGAAGGATGTTACCGACCGCTATGAGGTTCTTGAAAAAGAACGCCGAGCGGAGCAAGAAGACCTGAAGAAGGCCACCCCTGAAGCCAAGGATGCCCGTTCTGCGATGAGGGCTATAAAGGAGGAGCTGCGTCAGGCCGGAGACATTGCGGCTGGCAAGCCCTTTCTGCTGCGAAGGAAGTTCACAGATCAGAAGTATGCTCAGCTTGGCCAGCTGTGGGGTCCAGAGGATCCTTATCTAGATTTGACGGCGAGTGCGGCGGATGCAGTTGTGCACTTCCAAAGTCAAAAGGATCACGAGACGGAAGAGCTTTTTTGGTCTCAATTCCACAGTCCGGAGCGTTCACTTCCGTTGACCAATCGGTTGGCTGAGTGGGCTGAGCTGAATAGATTGTCCGGATTTGCCATGACGGATGTAGTGACTCATCTGTGGCCGGATAGACCCAAGCCGAAGAGTTATTTTGGCTTATTGCAGCAATTCCTTGGG
Source organism: Triticum aestivum (assembly GCF_018294505.1). Taxonomy (NCBI): domain Eukaryota; kingdom Viridiplantae; phylum Streptophyta; class Magnoliopsida; order Poales; family Poaceae; genus Triticum; species Triticum aestivum. The sequence goes on from NC_057807.1 coordinate 134,095,763, forward strand.
GCAGTGCCGCATATCAAGGCGATGAAGCGGTCGGCATGCATAGAGGGTGCACGGATGGCCCTCGCCCGTGTGAAGACATACTGGACGGAGATGGATGCCACTGCTGTTGCAACCCGGGGTTCGGACGGGAGCCGGTTACCCGCCGAGCACTATTTTGGGGAAGTCCTGCAGGGTGCTCGTGTAATAGAGTCGCAGTGCTCAAAAAATGTCATGTTCAAATGATCTTTATGATTGGTAAAACGATATTCATAATATAAGTGCTTTTTATACTTGTGCGTTCAAGTATTGAAATATCTCCTGTGCGGCCGTTAATGTATACTTGTTTATAACCTGAAAGATGGCAGTCTTCGGCTTCAGCCCCCACGCACATGGTGTGGGGGTGTTTGCAAAATAGCGCATTTTCACACTTAATCCAACGTCTTGGTCCTGTGAAGGAGGTGGTAGCGTAGCAAATGAGGCAACCGGACTATAATGCTTTATCACTTTCACTTAGCCATAGGAGCTCGAAGGTGGGGCTACGATATAGCCCCTAGGGGCACCGCGCTCTCCGAATTCGGGGCGCGTATGTGCCTGACCGGGAAACGGTCCTTCGTCAAAGCGGAGGAATTCTAAACATTCCGGTAGTCGATCGAGTGGTTGACCAGTCTCTCGTTGTATCATGACAGTCAGTTTTCGGCTTTCTCTACTGAGGTGCTCGCCCGGCCGAACCGGGGCACAATCGCAGTAGTTCTCTTGGTGCCGCGTTAGCCGATGATACGGAACGTAAGGCAGCAAAACACAGGAGCTGGGCAAACCCAACATTTGACCAAAGACATGATTCGGAGCTGATGCATATAAGGCCTAACTCGAGACGCCGAACACTCCCTAAGGTACTCGGTCTTTATGATAACGGGCAGAACAATGCCCTAAGCCCCTAGTGTCCAGGTACAGGCGAAAATTTCTGACGCAGCAGATGCCAAAACGCCAGCCTCCTCATCGGTTATGGTGAAAAACCGGGGGATGTGAATCAACAAGAGACAATAAGAAAGGTTTACGCAGGGTCTTAATCTGAAAAGAATCCTTGCGACGGGTCCCTACTGCACGTCTGCACCTGTGTCTTCGTTGTGCTGTATCCTGGACGGGTGTACATGTTGTTCATCTGTAAAAGAGAGGAACTTAGTTTGAAAAGAAATCATGCAAAAAATGTATTTAAAACAGAGTATGAATAAATGAATAAAGTTGAACTTTTATTGGCTCTTATTGTTCATACGCACAGCCCCTTGTGAAGGGGTGTGCGGCTAGGAAGCCCCTAGTTTATTTGTGCCGGACTCGCCTAGCCGTGTCCGGGGTCTTGAGCGACCTTGTAAGGAGATGATGCCGCGTGGACCGGGCATTTTAAGTGTAAGAGACGCGTAGTGCGGTATTGCGTTAAAGCGGGCGAAAGCTTCACGTCCCAATAGTGCTTGATGGCTACTTTTAAATGGGGCGACATGGAAGATTAGCTTTTCGCGACGGAAGTTGTCGGGTGAACCGAACACAACTTCTAGTAGTAAGGAGCCCGTGGACTTGGTGTAAGGGCCTGGCGTCACTCCTTTGAAGGAAGTGCGGCTATGGCGAATTTTAGTAGGGTCTATCCCCAACTTGCGGATTGTGTCCGGATATAGCAGGTTTAAATCGCTGCCGCCATCCATTAGGACTTGTGTAAATTTTAGTCTGTCAATTATAGGATCCAATATCAGAGCAGTCCATCCTGCATTTCGAATACTTCTGGAATAATCCAGGTGGTCAAAAGTAATTGGTTTTGACATCCAATCTCGGGATTCCGCTGAGGTGGACCGTGCGACGCGTACTTTAGCGGGTGCCGCACTATTGTTCCGTATTATCACATGAAGTGAGTTTACTGTTTTGACTTCTTGCGGGAAAGTCTTTTGTTTTCCGGTGCTCTGCTTGTGGGGTTCGTCATCGTCCTCGCTTGGCGTGTCGAGCCCCTTGTGTTCGGCGTTGAGTCGGCTGGACTGCTTGAAGACCCAACAGTCTCGGTGGGTGTCGTTTGCAGGCTTCCAGGGGGTACTGTGGATTTGACATATCCGATCCAAAATTTTGTTTAGGTTGGATAGCTCATCACTGTCGTCCTTAAGAGGCAGTGTTTTGTTGTTCGGCCAAGAGCTTTTGAATCCGGCGTCGACCGTCGTGTTCTTTGGGCCATTTTCTTTATTTTGGCGCTGATCTTTCCCCTGCATCGTGATTTTCCATTTCCATCTCTGATCTCGGATGTACTCGGGTCACTGGTGCTGCATCTTGCCAGCCAGCTATCTTCCCCCGCGCAAAAGCGGGTCATGAGGCTTGTTAGTGCGGCCATTATTCTTGGCTTTTCCTGGCCGAGGTGTCTGGCGAGCCATTCGTCTCGGACGTTATGTTTAAAAGCTGCTAAGGCTTCGGCGTCCGGACAGTCGACTATTTAGTTCTTTTTGTTGAGGAACCTATTCCAGAATTTGCGCGCTGACTCTCCGGGCTGTTGAGTTATGTGACTTAAATCGTCTGCATCCGGAGGGCGGACATAAGTCCCCTGAAAATTTGCTCTAAACGCGTCCTCGAGCTCTTCCCAACTTCCCATGGTATTTTCTGGGAGGCTTTTGAGCCAATGCCGAGCTGGCCCTTTGACCTTGAGGGGTAGGTATTTTATGGCGTGGAGATCGTCTCCTCTAGCCATATGTATGTGTAGGATGTAATCCTCAATCCAGACTCCAGGGTTTGTTGTTCGGTCGCATGCCTCTATGTTTACGGGCTTGAATCCCGCTGGAAATTCATGATCCAGCACCTCATCGGTGAAACATAGTGGGTGTGCGGCGCCCCTGTATTTAGGTGTGCTGTTATCTTCGAGCACTCGACGTGTTGTGTTGCTTCCTGGGGCCCTCTTTTTTGGCCCGTAAATGGAGCTGACCGGGCCATCCTTTTGGCGAGCATCTGTATGTGTGTCATGTGCCGGCTTGTGTGCGGTGCTGCTTGCCGCTCTTGGCCTGTCGTCTGGTCGTCTATCCGGCCAGGCGGCCTCTTTGCTTTTTGATTGTGGTGGCTCTACGGCCTCCTCGTCGAATTCGGGCAGCAGCTTGCGCTTCGGGTAGCTCTTTGCTTGGTGACTATTGTCGTATTTGTCTACGGTTTTGAGTACTTTGCTCCACCTTATTCTGAGTACATCTTCCACTGTTTTGAGCTTCCGTTTCTGCTTCTTCAAACTTCTTACAGTGGCAACGAGCCTTTTGTGAAGGTTCTTATGCTCCGGTGATGTGTCCGGCGTGAGGTCGTCTGCACTGTTGTTTTCGCCGAGGATGGGTTGATTGTCCGATTCATCTTGTTCGGATGGTTGCCTCATTGCATGTTCGTCGTCCACTGGTTTGCCCTGCTCTATGGCTCGGTCATTATGGGTGTTGTTGTTATCGAGGCGGGACTTCGGGCGGCGCTTGCATCGCCGTTTTGGTTGTTTTTCGGGGGAATTATCCTTCGCCGTGTCCCATTGTTTCTCGCTATCACTTCCTTTTGGTGTGTCCACCATGTATATGTCATGAGTTGAGGTGGCTTTCCAGTGCCCAGTAGGCGCTGGTTCTTGGTCGTCTCCGGCATCGTCGTTCATACCATCGATGTCTTCAGAGTCGAAGTCTAGCATGTCGGTTAGATCGTCGACAGTTGCTATAAAGTGGGTGGTGGGTGGGCTTTGAATTTCTTCATCGTCCGCATCCCAACTGTCCTGACCGCAGTCTGGCCAGGGCTCTCCTGATAACGAGAGATACTTTAGCGAATTCAGGATGTCGCCAAAGGGTGAGTGCTGAAAGATGTCCGCGATGGTGAACTCCATGATCGGCGCCCAATCGAATTCGATTGGTAGGGGCGCAGGAGGTTCGGAGTCCGGCGAGGAGTCCGGCACCTCGGAGTCACGAGCTTTACAAGGGACAAGGTCAGTATTCGGCTCCATCGCCGTAGAGGTTGCAGCCCCCGAGGTGGTGTCTAGCCACCCGTCCTTGATCTGCGCGGTCGGCTCCGAACTAAGGGTTGGAGCGGACTCACGTGCGGCCTCCAGGGCACTATCCGGCAGCAGAGCTAAATCATGCCCATCGTGACAGTGCGGCACGCTCGGTTGTGGCTCGAATCCGTCGAAGATCAAGTCTCCGCGGATGTCAGCCGTGAAGTTTAGACTTCCAAATCTGACCTGACGGCCAGGGGCGTAACTTTCGATCTGCTCCAGATGGCCAAGCGAATTGGCCCGCAGTGCAAAGCCGCCGAATACGAAGATCTGTCCGGGGAGAAAAGTCTCATCTTGGACTGCGTCATTATTGATGATCGAAGGAGCCATCAAGCCTATCAGTGACGACATAGAGGAACTCTCAATGAAAGCACCAATGTCGGTGTCAAAACCGGTGGATCTCGGGTAGGGGGTCCCGAACTGTGCGTCTAGGCGGATGGTAACAGGAGACAAGGGACACGATGTTTTTACCCAGGTTCGGGCCCTCTCGATGGAGGTAAAACCCTACTCCTGCTTGATTGATATTGATGATATGGGTAGTAGAAGAGTGGATCTACCACGAGATCAAGGAGGCTAAACCCTAGAAGCTAGCCTATGGTATGATTGTTGTAATGGTTGTTCGTCCTATGGACTAAAACCCTCCGGTTTATATAGACACTGGAGAGGGCTAGGGTTACACAGAGTTGGTTACAATGGTAGGAGATCTACATATCCGTATTGCCAAGCTTGCCTTCCACGCCAAGGAAAGTCCCATCCGGACACGGGACGAAGTCTTCAATCTTGTATCTTCATAGTCTTGGAGTCCGGCCGATAATGATAGTCCGGCTATCCGGACACCCCCTAGTCCAGGACTCCCTCAGCGGGGATGAAGCGAGAGGACGGGATGCAAGGATCTTGGTCCGAAGCCGTGGATGAGAGAGGTCGATCTTTTGTAATGGACGTCGGCGTCGGGGTATCAGCTCCGGCATGGTGGAGGACGACGGTGGATGGGGTGGCGGACAGCGGCGGACAGAGGAGGGTGGGGTGGAGAGGGTGTTTTGGCGCCCACGGAGTACGAATGGGGAAAAGGGAGGTAGAGAGGAAAGGGGGAACCATGTATTCAGGGCGCGCTTGTCTCAAATGCAAGGAAATTTACAAACTTAGCCCCCGTTTCAAATTTCTACTACATCACAGCAATATTAGTCGGTTGGGGATAGGACGGTAATCTCGCATACACCGAATATTTGCCGACGAGAGTTTGTTTTTGGCGCCCACCGTGTATGAATATGAATCGGGGAGGGAGTCGATTTTGGCCGAGGACACACTGTGTTTTGGCGCCCATCGTGTATGAATCCGGGTGAGAGGCGGTTACGTCACGTTTGGGTGAAATTACAAACCTACCCCTATCAAAACCTATAGAAATCCAGCAGATAGGCTTTGCATGGCAGGGATAGGCAGTAGTAATTTCCATCTCGCAGATTTTGGTTTCGGGCGGTTACTGCGACTTTCCCCGCTTCATTCAAATTTTGCAGAGTGCACGTTTACCGTGCCAACTCAATTCGAATCCCGTTTGTATTCTATTTTTTCGGGCAGGATCCACTTTCAATTGGAATTACATTCTATATACATCATTTTTATATATATACTTTCAAAAGCACAACAAAGAATTCTGCTCCTTTATATGTATAATATGATTTACAAATACAACGATCTCAAAATCTTAAGGTTGAGTTCGAAAAAAAATTAACCAAATTATTTTCTACTAAAATGTATGGATCAGTAATATCTACATATTAAATAACATAGATGTGCGTGAATTCATATGAGTATGCATGTTTGATAGATCAATTTTGGTTCGAGTATGGATTACATGTATCATCATCTCGAATTCAAATATTTGAATCCCTTTTTTGTTCACTCCTTTCACGCCTATCTCTCTCACATGCATGCTCCTTCGGGTAGCTATCACTCTTTTCTCCAGCTCACCCGCATGCTCACTTCATGTTTCTCCTATCCTCGCAAACATGGTCTCTCGACGTCTCCCTTGAGAAGTGTCACACTCTCCCTATCATTATACATTACACGGTTTTCATTATCTCTCACGTCTCTACTGTTCTCTGGTATCACTCGGTACCTAAGCTTTCTTTTTCACCGCCACACACACAGTCTCCACTCGTCTTTCACTTTGTCTTTCTCTCTATGGGATTCTCTCACACACCCTATATGTCTCTACATATGACTCATACCACTAAAATTACTCTCTCTCTCTCTCTCCTATAGACACAACATTTGTTGCGGTCTCCTTTTCGTCTCCATCCCAGACTGACATTATTCATTTGTTTACCGATCAGACAACCCCGACTACCGTCTCCTCTCTCTCTCACACAGACACACTTACACAACTCCTGCTTCCACTCCCCTTCCCGACTACTGTCTCTCTCTCACACACACAAAACTCTCGCTTTCGCACCCCGACTCGTATTTCTCTCTCAAACATTTATCGACTAGCTAGCATCTAGCTAGGTTTATACACCCGCACACTCGTGCTTCCACTATCGCATACATGTCTCTCTCCCACTCCTTGTATCTATGTAGATTTTTCTTCCCTTCTTGAGACACGCCCTCTCGATCGTGCACACACACACTATCGCCTCATTTTAAGCTGATACCTATCGCACACACACTCCCTGTGTCTTTGTCACACATGCACTCCGTCCTCCTCCACTCTCCCTCTCTCTCACACACACATGGGCTTTTTGCAACAACTAGCAAGATGCCCATGCGTTGCACGGAACATCAAGATGCATTTGTATGAGTAGTTTATCTTGTGGGGGAAAAGGATGAACGAGGGAAGGCCTTATTTGCAAATGTGGATAGGGGTGTGGGTATCGTTTTGCAAAATTGCCATAGTTTCCTTCCTATCTGTCAGATATAGATTGGACGGCCTATATTGCAGGATGGCAGGCACACGATCATCACTGACAATGCTTTTTATAAGAGTGGGGATAAAAATAGAGTTGGTGATGATGGTGGGCCTGCCATCCTGCAATGTAGGTCGTCCGATTTATCTGACGGATAGGAAGGAAAATATGGCAATTTACCCGCACTCTTCACCACATTTGCAGATAAGGCCTTCCCTCGTTCATCCTTTTCTCCCACAAGATCTTGATGTTCCATGCAACGCACGGGCATCTTGCTAGTAAGAGTAGAAATTAGACATATACCACTTCTCGAATCTTGAAACCAACAACATTCCTCCCTTATCTCATCAAAACCGCCAAAGGAATATATTTTGAGTGAAACATAACATATTTTTAGTGATATACATATTTCAAAACTAGAATTTCTTTTCTATCAAATCGGTGAATATGTATTAATCTACTTTGATCATGTGGCAACGCATTGGCACATTACTAGTAGTTATTATAATTTTTCGGACACCAGACAAACGGTGGAGTACATATACGAAGAGAAGAGGCGCACGCACGTAGTCAGCCTCTCGCTGTCTCGCACACATGAGTGTTACGTAAAGGCAACGTTGACAAATAAACCCTAAAACCCTAGGTGCACGATTGCTGCATTCGCGGGTACCGGGTACGTGGTGGAGCATCTTTGTAGGAATAGTCAGCTCGCGTGATAATTTGATCCGTAGGAGTTGATGGTCGGGACCACAGGTGAACAACTTGGAGCGCGGTGGCTCGCCAGTTGCAACAGATCGAGTAGCCACGTTGGAAACATCGTTTTTTAGTGGGGTTAAGAGTTCCGATTTTCAATGGCGCGTTATAAGTAGTAAGTAGTTTTTAGAACGGTTGGTATGGAGCGAAAATGGAATTCATAGTACTACGTACCTCCTTGGCGTATGGTTGTATGGGTTTATGTTGCGAGATGTTGAACCTGGTAGTTCTAGGGCAAATACTATGGTTTAGATTTAGATGCTGGTTTTCAGTAATGAAAATCGGAAGGGGAAACCCTTCTTTGATTAAAAAAACTACAACCTCCATTCTGGTTTACTAATCCCCATCGTACTTTGGGTCGAAGTTTGTCCATGAATTTTACTTGTAAAATGTGAATGGAAAATGAGATTTTGTTATACCCAAACAAAAAAGGACTAGAGGGAGTGATTGCTCTGACACGGACGCGACCTCTCATAGCGCAGGCATTGAACCGGCGTGCCGGCCAAGAGGGCCGCACTCGCTGCAGGCCCGGCTGAGCATGCCTCCTCGCCGCGTGCAACCAGCTTAAGACTACCTTGCCTGCCTTCATTGAATCCATAGGTGTGCAGACAACACGTCCTTCCGTGAGCCGGCACGCATTTTAGAACACATAAAATGACTAAAATATAATTAATTTACGCATGGTCTTGACTTGTTGTGCTCGCAGTGGTAGCAGGAACTAGTAGAGGTTTTTATTTATTTATAACTCTCCTCACATTTTTTGGGCTTTGAAGTAAATCATGGTTGTGGACATTATGTATGAATGTGCAGATATCTATGAACATGAGTTTGATGTGGAAGTTGAACTTGGAATGTCGGGCTTGCGCGTGAACTATACCATGACCAATGCTTCGTCTGTTATTGTTTGGAAAGTAATTGCTGTTATTACATGACCCGAAAAAAACATTTTGTGCCACATCAGTAGATGCACGGACATCACAACAGGCATACTGACTGGATAAACATTTGAACCTAGCTATTATGAAGGAAATTTTGTATTGACAACAGTTTTAGATAGCAGGAGACGCCTAGCCTGCTTTGCCTCTGCTAGCTTATTTCTGGCTTCTTCCATCTATTCTATGGCTTGGGTGAAGAGAGCATCTGATTGCTCTTTTCGCTTCTTCAGGAACTCAGCTACATTCTCAAGGGCTGTTGCATGCTTTCTTTCAGCCTTTACTAATGCCACGAGGACGCGAACAGCTGGCGACTCCACCTGGCTTGTGTGTAATCCAGCATCATCTGGGAATTTGCACCTTGTGTCTAATCCAGCATCATTAGGGAACTGGCACCTTATGTGTAGTCCAGCCTCATTTTGGAAACATGATCTCGAGGTTGACCATACTTCCCTCCTCGCAGGAACTGCATCCTGACATGAAGTTACTTCTTTTTTAGATCAATACTCAGAGCAACCTAGATCCATTTAGTAGAATCCAGATAAATAGAACTCGAAGAAGTGAATTCAAAAGGAAAAAATATATATAAACAGACTACAAGGTGAGAACACCCACTTCCTACTTCAAGCTAAATATGAAAGCATTAGGACGATTAAGACTCTTCTTATTACACATCGAAGAACACCACGCTTAAGAGAAACAGAAACTACAACATATACACATCGAAGAACACGAGGCTAAACGAAAGTAATTGAAAGGATGTTACTTACCAAAGCTCGTTTTACAGGTTCGGTGCAGCTCCTCTTTAACTTGACACGCTCCTTGAAGATGTCCCTAATATCCCGTGTTTGGTCTTCATTGCTCCTCTGCATGTTCGCACTCGTGGTTTTAAAATCTCAACATGGCAAGAAAAATATACTACTAGTAATACTCACGCATCTTGTGGGCAACATTAAAGCACTCGTCTGCCATGTTAGAGCATCTCCAACAGAATCGCAACGCGCGGTGCTTTAAAAAAGCATTTACAGTGCCGAGATCGAGAAGTAGAGACTAGAGAGTAGAGTATAGTTCCAAGCATAGATAGATAAAAAAGATAATTCAACTACTCCTCATCGTCCGACTCCTCCTCGGTGATGTCCTCCTCCGACGTCTAACTGTAGGTGTGAAGATACCGATCATCGTCGGATTCCCAGGGCGACGCTGCTCCTAGCCTCATGTTGAATTGAGCGTCCACTTTTCGCCTACGCTTGTCCTCGCGATAGGCGGCTCACTCCGCCCTCCTCTTAACCCTCTCCGCCCTCCTTTGCGCGTAGAACTCGCGCTCGTTGATGAGGTCCTACGGGAAGTGTTGGCGCCACAGCGCCATGGCTTCCTCGTCTATCTCAGCGATGCCGAGACGGTGCTCCCGCCTCTGGTTGTCGCGACGATCCTCGTCGGTGGTATGCCACGGCAGAGGCGCGAGCTCCTGCGCCCGCTCCCGCGTCGGCATGTTGGGGAAGTTCAATGTTCTATGAGTCCACCAGAGGCGCCACGCCACCGCATTATACGCGCGGGTGGCCTCATTGGCGGTGTCGAAATTGCCGAGGCCGAGGCGCATCTCGCGGAACCGGATCTCGGTGGAGAAGCCGCCGGAGGGGCGCGCGCGGACGCCCTGATATCCCCAAGTTTCCCGGCGACACGGCGGCATGGTGGCGCGGCGGCGGCGAGGCAAGAAAGAGCAGGGAGAGAGCGATGGCGAGGCACAGAGCAGGGAGAGAGCGGTGGCAAGGCATAGAGCGGTGTGAGGGCGTTGGATTTTATAAAGCGCGCCGGACGCCGCACGCCAAAACTAGCGCATGCCCGGCCACTTTTTCCCGCGCGCGCTCGATCCTTTCCCGATGTCTCTGCTATCTCTACTCTCTTCTCTACTGTTATATTCATTTTATATTTAGTATTTAATATTTATCTCTACTTCTCTAATGTCTACTTTTTTTCTCGATACCTTTTTTTCTTGCAATATAGGCCGTCCGATTTATATCTGACAGATAGGAAGAAAACAAATGGGAATTTTGCAAAAAGATACCCATACTCCTCTCTAGATTTGCAAATAAGGCCTTCCCTCGTTCATCCTTTTCCCCCACAAGATAAACTACTCATAAAAATGCATCTTGATGCGTGCAATGCATGGGCATCTTGCTAGTTCTAAAAACCTTTCCATCATTTGCCACACTACTGGTTGCAGATGAAAAACCTACCCAAGCACAGCGCGATACAGGAGTGACGCACAATTACAAGCTGATATTCTGTTGGACAAGGGAGGCTATAACCAATTACTTTTACGGGAACAATCGCACCCAGGAAATTTGAAGGGTAGGTATGAACAAAATTGGAACTGCACATGTACTGCTAAGTGATTCAATACACACATTACCAATCGAGGAGGAGAATGATGGTCACGGCGACCTCCATGAGTCATGGTCGGCAACGGGAGTCAGTTCATTGTCCACGATAGTGGTACTTCTGCGCTTGGTGTCGGCTTCCGGGAAGCAGATCCGAGACCGTGGAAGACGATGCCAGGGAAGAGGCTCCATGTACGACGACGATGGTGGACCGGCTCCAGTGCGGCGTATGAGGTCGTCGATGAGGCAGATGCGCTGCGGTGGATGAGTGCGCCGATGTAAAGGGGAGGAGCACGAAGCCTGCGGTGCCGTGGAGAAGTCTATTTTGCGGTGGGGATAGAAAATGGGGAGTATTCAGGTGTACTACTCTGGGTGCCGGGGTGGGGTTGGTTGGGTAGGGTGAACCTGAAGTTATGAAAACAGCCCCCTACCAAGCGTCATTCGTAGGCCTGTTCCGAAGGCTATGATGGTAACTTCCCACTGCTCGAATCAGGGTCGCAAGAGATTTTCCCACCGACCTCAAAATTTTGTGACACTGGACTCCCCGTGTGGCGTGTTGAGTGATTCGGCTAAGCAACTAGCGAGTAGTAGTAGTAAACTCCGCATATTAGGTTTGACCGAAGTCAAACTTCCTAAAGTTTGACCAAGTTTATAGAAAAATATAAACATTTACCATAACAAATATGTATGATGTGAAAGTACATTTAATAATGAATCTAATGGTATTTATTTTTTATTGTACATGTTAATATTTTTTGTTATAAGCTTTCTGAGAGTTTACAAAACTTAACTTTGACCAATGCTAATACGTGGACTTAAATAAAAACGGAGGGAGTACACATTTGTTTTCTTAGTTTGTAGTGAACTAATCATTTGTTGAAATTGTGAAATAAATATATTAGGCTATTGACTTCGAATGTAATGGTCTATACAAGTCAATAGTTACAATCAATGTCAAATCCCAAGATGTATACAAGGTCTATAGTACTTCACAACATGCTCAAACTCACATAATCCCAGTCAAATGAGAATCTAAATGCATTTCATAGTTATTACTTTGTAGGATGCAACAAAAACAACCATAACTCTACATCAGCTTTTGAAGATGGAGTAGATAGGGCGGGAAAGATTGTATGTATGTGGACGAGAGAGTAGGAGACAAACCTAATGAGACATAGAGAAAGAGATAGAGAGAGAAAGAGAGAGGAAGAAGTTAGGTCTGTGAGAAAGATGGAGACATGTAATATACGTGAGATGCGTGTGCATCCGGATTCTGTATACGTGGAAGGAGAAGAGACAACATGTTTGATGAGAGAGCTAGAAAAACATGGACGAGAGGGGAAGGATCTCGTGGGTTGAGGGATTGACAATTTTGTGCGGGGGAGAGAGGGATTGGTAATTTTGTGCAAGACCGAGAGAGAGGGTGGGGGAGGAGTCAGTCAGCCGTCGTCACATCACCCTGCTTCCAAATGGCCCCGCATTCTCTAGCACGATGTGGTTGCCGTCTTCGATCTGCTCGATGCCCTCTTTGAAGATTGAGGTGTTGTGCATGTTGGGATGCAAAGAAGCACAAGCGAGAGTTGTCGCCGTATAACCTTGGATGGGGATGAATTGTGTGCTCGGGGAGGGTGTGTGTGTTGTGCTGCGTCTCTCTCTCTCTCTCTCTGTGTGTGTGTGTGTGTGTGTGTGTGTGTGTCTGTGTGTCAGATATTGAGAGAAAACAAACCTAAGGAGAGAAATGGCTATTCACGAAGAGATTGTGCGGGCCTTGAGGTGGGCAGGGGCTGGGTGAGGGTGTCAAAATGTGCGTGTTGATGCATGTGTTGCATGCGATCGTGCGAGGGACGGACGAATCGAGAGAGATGGTTGTTGTGTTATGGATGCTCCTGTCTCTCTCTCTCTCTCACACACACACACACACACAAGTAAACTAGAAGACTGTTCTCTCGTGTATACACAACGTATCGGCATCTGTCTATGTCTCACTCATGCATGATCATTTGCACATTCACACCTCTCTATGTCTGTATCACACGCACACCGTCTCCACATTGCCCTTCCGCCACAACACACATATGGACACATACACACGTTCTCTCTCAGTCACACACACAAAATCAGTATTAAAAAAACTAGGGCGCACCTAAAACGTCCAAATCCAAATAATCACGAACTGGAGCTAAATTCAAATATATGGAAATATTGCAGCGTCAAGAACTTTCCCAGGAAAAAAAGTTGAGTAATATTCGAGGATTGTTTTCACACACACAAAAAGGTTCGGTGGATGTCCTTAGAGTGCAACACGGTGACACACCGTTCGATCGGCCGCACGGCCGCGGTTCACGCGCTTGCACAGGATTCCGTATCATGAATGTTATACTAACTAATAAAAGCGCTGCCTAAGTCTAATGTTTACGTGTACTAGTACGGTTTTCTTTGAAGTTTGACCAACCTTATATAAAACTAAAGTAAGCTCCCACACGCGCACTCATCAATATGCCGCCGCCGCCGTTGCGCATGCCGGTGCCCGCCTGCTCCGGCCAACAATTTCTCGCCCATCACCGTCGTGTCGCCGCCATCCCTGTGCCATCAAGCCGAAGGATCACCCGCTCACGTCGTCTGTAGTCCCTCCTCGCGATGTCGCCACGCTACCAAACACGCGAGCAGCTGGTGGATCCGCGTCTATGCACGCAGCATACGAAGAGGAGGACGAGCACGTGCTCCAGCACGTCGGCGAGGAGGAATTAGCGTGTCATTGTCGTCTCCGCCCGCGCGGAGGAGGCGCGCATGGTGGCTGTCATGGTGGAAGCCGGTCGCGCGCGTCGAGCCTGCAAACCGGACATGGACGCAGAATCTACCTTCAAGACCTTGAATGCCACGTGGATCCTGCAATCCGAAGGAGCAATTTGGGTCAGTCGACTCTTGTGAGCCGTTTGATGCAACATGGATGGCTAGAAGGGCTTCTTCCACCTCTTCTGCCGTCTTCTTCCTTCGCTCCGTCGAACTTCTTTCACAAATCGACTGACCCAAATTATACTACTAGTACGAACATATTAAGTACAGTAGGAACACGAAGATACGAGCAGTAGTACCAACTGCAAGAAGAACAGTAGTAAGACATAGTACTAGTACTACTGTACGTACTAAAGAGTTCAAATAACGAGAAAGAACATAAACATAGTTCTGCTGGGGCCTCAGCACAACACACCCTTGAAAATAAACTAAGCAACTAGTCTGCTTGACACTGCAGTAGAACCAGCATGAGCGAGGGCACTGCCACCTACTCGGAGTCCGAGTCCACGTCCTCGACTTCGTCCTCGTCCCTCTTCCTCTTCCTCTTTGCTGACGCTTCTTTGCTTGAACCGGACACTGGGCTCTGCTTCTTCATCCAACCCTTGTAGATATTTAAACAAAGGTAGGCATCCATTGCTGCGTACAGGATGTGATCTTCATCTAATGTCTTCGACTCCCATGCATGATGAAACTCGTGATGAGGTTTCTTCAGTTTAGCGTACGAAGGATCAATCATGGCTACTGCCAGGGTCAGCATTGAAGGTTGAGAGGAGGACACCAGGCTTGCCTTCTGGAGATCAAAGACTGGCCTACAACGAGACCTATCCGACACAGGACATCCCTGTCATTCTTAAAGTCTATAGTAACGAATTTCACTCTTTTGTCCTTGAGGAAGTTCTTAAAATCCTGGCACTCAACGTCGGCATGGCATATGTGGTAGACCAATCAAATGTTATGTACGCAAACCTGGATCACGGCGGGCTTCTTCCTCTCTTCGTCCTTTAGATCCTTCTCTCGTCCTAGGACTGTGGTGTACTCAACATCTAGCCCAGCGACTCACTCATTCGTTGAACTATTGAACATGCGTAGGAAGCGAGCAAGCCATGCTTTCACCGTCGCGGATCCACGTGTGTAGATGACGATGAACTGATTGTCGGTGAGGGCACTAACCTGGTACTCAGCGGCGACCATGGAGATTCGGGAGGCCATGGATTTTGGAGGAGGGTAGGAGAAGTTGAACTGTTGTACCCCGCAAAAAAATTGGGAGCGAACTAATGTGTAAGGACGGGATGACTGGGAGTGAACTGTTGTAAGGTAGAAGACGGGGACGAGTAGGGCGTGCGAACAGCGTGGGGTTGCTGGCTTGCCCGGTGGATAAACAGCTGCAAGCCCCCAAAGAGTTCTCGAGAACTATGCGAGACCCACTAGATGTCATGTCTACTAGACCCATATCATAGGCCGGACGGTATAGCTTCTGCCTGTTCACACGCCATGCCGGCGCGTGGATGTAACTTCACTTAATTTTGTCAACCGTCGCGCCTCCCATGACCTTCGCCTCCCTCGCGCGGTCGCACCCTTTGAGACTTCGACCGGCTATAAATGAGCAATTTTTTTGCCTACTCCACATGAATGATACTCCCTGTGGTCCTTTTTACTCCTGTCAACCATTTGCAAAGTGTTTGACCATACTAAAAATGTCAATATCTACAATACTGATTATAATGAGTATAAGAACTACGTTTTATAATGAGTGTAAAAATATCGATTTGACATTGTGAATGTTGATATATTTTTCTATAAGTCTAGTGAAAGTAGAGGTACATTGACTTCAGACAAAACTTAAATGCACAATGCAGACTAGTTCCTCCGTCCAGGTGCGTGCCATGTCCTATCTTGTCATCACAACAAGGTTAGCTATTAGAGTACTACTACCTCCCTTCTAGTTTAAAGGGCTCGATTCAAAAATTTCACCTACTCTTAGCAAGATAGTAGAGGCCGTGGAATAGTTTTTGAAGTCTGCAAAAGTACACAACTAATGTTGTCATTCTTCGTAAAAAATGTGTTTAGCAATGCATGCATGAACACTAGTTACTCTAACCCCCCTCTCTTATTTAATTCTTTGCCACATCAGCATGTTTGCTATTCCCGTGTGCATGATACCAGCTAAGATACCACCATTATGGCCAGCCTTAATCATCGCATGCCATAATTTAGTACACCTTGAAATATGAACATGTGTGGGGCTGATACGTCTCCAACGTATCTATAATTTTTGATTGCTCCATGCTACTTTATCTACTGTTTTAGGCAATATTGGGCTTTATTATCCACTTTTATATTATTTTTGGGACTAACCTATTAACCGGAGGCCCAGCCCAGATTTGCTGTTTTATGCCTATTTTAGTGTTTCGAGGAAAAGGAATATCAGACGGAGTCAAAACGGAACGAAATCAACTGGAGAAGTTATTTTTGGAAGGAAAGCAACCCAGGGAACTTGGAGTGCACGTCAGGGGAGATACGGGCT